>NC_091150.1:63159143-63459143 GCF_040958095.1 Procambarus clarkii
AGAGGGGTGGTGGTGTTAGAGGGGTGGTGTGGTGGTGGTGGTGGTGGGGTGGTGGTGATGGAGGGGTGTGTGGGTGGTGGTGGTGGTGGAGTGGTGTGGGTGGTGGTGGAGGAGGGGTGGTATGGGTGGTGGTGATCGAGAGTGGTGTAGTGTGGTGATGGAGGGGTGGTGTGGGTGAGTAGTAGGTGTAAGCGCCACAGGCAATTTTTTTTTTGAGGAGAGGACCCCTGTGAGGATGACAGCCAGCGGCACCTTTTTTTGGGGGGAGAGGACCCCTGTGAGTTGTACGACTCACAGGTAACTTTTTTTTTTTCTGGAAATTCATGTGTAGCATGTCGGGGTTTTCAGGTAAATTTTGTCAGTCACAGATTTTAAAAGTAAGGATTTCTTATGAGAAAAATAATTTCCGAGACTTAGAAGTTTGTTAAGGGCTTATGGAGAAATTCAAATATCGTGTGTAGCTCTTTAGGGTTTCCAGGAGAACTCTACGGACATATTTTACATATTTTCAACTTACAAAATCGTCTATGTAAGCCTTAGTATTCATATAAATTTAGAAAGTTATCTGTATAAGTCAGGGTTTTCAGGGGCTCGTACATCACACCCCCCTCCCTCCCTCCCGCTTACCTCGCAATCTCTCGCGTCACCTTTATTTACCTTACGCCCGGCCAGCAGTCTCCTCTTATCATATCTTATCTTCTCCATAATATCTGGACCATAATATCATGATCTAATTTCGATCATGAACTGGACTCTGAATATTTTGGCACAAAGTAGACTCTGGCGAATTTTCGGTATAAACTGGACTCTGATGAAATTTGAGCTTAAAACTGTCTCTGACGAATTTTCCTCACAAAGTGGACTCTGGCGAATTTCTGTTTGATAATTGGACTCTGATGAAATATGAGCTTAAAACCTGTCTCTGACGAATTTCTGTTGATAATTGGACTCTGATGAAATATGAGCTTAAAACTGTCTCTGACGAATTTTGCTCTCAAAGTAGACTCTGGCGAATTTCTGTTGATAATTGGACTCTGATGAAATATGAGCTTAAAACTGTCTCTGACGAATTTTGCTCTCAAAGTAGACTCTGGCGAAATATGTGCTTAAAACTGTCTCTGACTAATTTTGCTCTCAAAGTAGACTCTGGCGCATTTTTGGTATATACTGGACTCTGATGAAATATGAGCTTAAAACTGTCTCTGACTAATTTTGCTCTCAAAGTAGACTCTGGCGAATTTTCGGTATAAACTGGACTCTGATGAAATATGAGCTTAAAACTGGGCTCTGTTCAATTTTGGTCTTTACAGATGAAATAGCCGTAAATGGATATAAAACTAAATGTTATGGATAAGTTGTCTGTTTTCCTTAACAAAACATCTAAGACAATATTCTCTGAAAATGGTCCTTTTACAAATTCGGTTATAAACATATAAATAAACTTCTATGATTATTTGAAACTCTGAAAATAGTTGTAAGGACATAGGAGGAGAGAGAGAGAGAGGAGGGACGGTCCAGATATTATGGAGAAGATAAGATATGATAAGAGGAGACTGGCTGGCCGGGCGTAAGGTAAATAAAGGTGACGCGAGAGATTGCGAGGTAAGCGGGAGGGAGGGAGGGGGGTGTGATGTACGAGCCCCTGAAAACCCTGACTTATACAGATAACTTTCTAAATTTATATGAATAACTAAGGCTTACATAGACGATTTTGTAAGTTGAAAATATGTAAAATATGTCCGTAGAGTTCTCCTGGAAACCCTAAAGAGCTACACACGATATTTGAATTTCTCCATAAGCCCTTAACAAACTTCTAAGTCTCGGAAATTATTTTTCTCATAAGAAATCCTTACTTTTAAAATCTGTGACTGACAAAAAAAAAATTGCCTGTGGCGCTTACAGTCCACAGGGGTCCTCTCCCCCAAAAAAAAATTGCCTGTGGCGCTTACAGTCCACAGGGGTCCTCTCCTCAAAAAAAAAATTGCCTGTGGCGCTTACAGTCCACAGGGGTCCTCTCCTCAAAAAAAAAAAATTGCCTGTGGCGCTTACACCCTACTACTTGGGTGGTGGTGGTAGAGGGGTGGTGTGGGTGGTGGTGGTGGTGGGGTGGTGTGGGTGGTGGTGATGGAGGGGTGGTGGTGGTGTTAGAGGGGTGGTGTGGGTGGTGGTGGTGGTGGTGGTGGGGTGGTGTGGATGGTGGTGGAGGAGGGGTGGTGTGGGTGGTGGTGATCGAGGGGTGGAGTGGGTGGTGGTCATGGAGGGGTGGTGATGGAGGGGTGGTGTGGGTGGTGGTGGTAGAGGGGTGGTGTGGGTGGTGGTGGTGGAGGGGTGGTGTGGGTGGTGGTGGTGGAGGGTGGTGTGGGTTGTGGTTGTGGAGGGGGTGGTGTGGGTGTGGTGGTGGAGGGGTGGTGTGGATGGTGGTGGTGGAGGGGTGGTGTGGATGGTGGTGGTGGAAGGGTGGTGTGGGTGGTGGTGATGGAGGGGTGGTGTGGGTGGTTGTTGTGGAGGGGTGGTGTGGGTTGTGGTTGTGGAGGGGTGGTGTGGGTGGTGGTGGTGGAGGGTGGTGTGGATGGTGGTGGTGGAGGGGTGGTGTTGGTGGTGGTGGGGGTAGGGTGGTGTGGTGGTGGTGGTGGAGAGGTCGTGAGGATGGTGGTGGTAGAGGGGTGGTGTGGGTGGTGGTGGTGGTGGGGTGGTGTGGGTTTTGGTGGTGGTGGGGTGGTGTGGGTTTTGGTGGTGGTGGGGTGGTGTGGGTGGTGGTGGGAGTGGGGTGGTGGAGGGGTGATGTGAGTGGTGGTAGTGGTGGTGGTGGAGGATGGTGTGTGTGGTGGAGGGGTGGTGTGGGTGGTGTTGGTGATGGAGGGGGTGGTGTGGGTGGTAGTCGTGGAGGGGTGGTGTGGGTGGTGGTGGTGGAGGGGGTGGTGTGGGTGGTAGTGGTGGAGGGGGTGGTGTGGGTGGTGTTGGTGGAGGGGGTGGTGTGGGTGTAGTGGTGGAGGGGTGGTGTGAGTAGTGATGGTGGTGGAGAGGGTGGTGTGAGTGGTGGTGGTGGAGGGGGTGGTGGTGGTGGTGGAGAGGGTGGTGTGGGTGGTAGTGGTGGAGGGGGTGGTGTGGGTGGTGGTGTGGTGTTTGTGGTGGTGGTGGAGGGGTGGTGTTGGTGGTGGTGATGGAGGGGTGGTTGGTGGTGTTAGAGGGGTGGTGTGGGTGGTGGTGGTGGTGGTGGTGGGGTGGTGTGGATGGTGGTGGAGGAGGGGTGGTGTGGGTGGTGGTGATCGAGGGGTGGAGTGGGTGGTGGTCATGGAGGGGTGGTGATGGAGGGGTGGTGTGGGTGGTGGTGGTAGAGGGGTGGTGTGGGTGGTGGTGGTGGAGGGGTGGTGTGGGTGGTGGTGGTGGAGGGGTGGTGTGGGTTGTGGTTGTGGAGGGGTGGTGTGGGTGGTGGTGGTGGGAGGGGTGGTGTGGATGGTGGTGGTGGAGGGGTGGTGTGGATGGTGGTGGTGGAAGGGTGGTGTGGGTGGTGGTGATGGAGGGGTGGTGTGGGTGGTTGTTGTGGAGGGGTGGTGTGGGTTGTGGTTGTGGAGGGGTGGTGTGGGTGGTGGTGGTGGAGGGGTGGTGTGGATGGTGGTGGTGGAGGGGTGGTGTTGGTGGTGGTGGGGGTAGGGTGGTGTGGGTGGTGGTGGTGGAGAGGTCGTGAGGATGGTGGTGGTAGAGGGGTGGTGTGGGTGGTGGTGGTGGTGGGGTGGTGTGGGTTTTGGTGGTGGTGGGGTGGTGTGGGTTTTGGTGGTGGTGGGGTGGTGTGGGTGGTGGTGGGAGTGGGGTGGTGGAGGGGTGATGTGAGTGGTGGTAGTGGTGGTGGTGGAGGGATGGTGTGTGTGGTGGAGGGGTGGTGTGGGTGGTGTTGGTGATGGAGGGGGTGGTGTGGGTGGTAGTCGTGGAGGGGTGGTGTGGGTGGTGGTGGTGGAGGGGGTGGTGTGGGTGGTAGTGGTGGAGGGGGTGGTGTGGGTGGTGTTGGTGGAGGGGGTGGTGTGGGTGGTAGTGGTGGAGGGGTGGTGTGAGTAGTGATGGTGGTGGAGAGGGTGGTGTGAGTGGTGGTGGTGGAGGGGGTGGTGGTGGTGGTGGAGAGGGTGGTGTGGGTGGTAGTGGTGGAGGGGGTGGTGTGGGTGGTGGTGTGGTGTTTGTGGTGGTGGTGGAGGGGGTGGTGTTGGTGGTGGTGGTGGAGGGGGTGGTGTGGGTGGTGGTGGTGGAGGGGGTGGTGTGGGTGGTGGTGGTGGTGGAGGGGGTGGTGTGGGTGATAGTGGTGGAGGGGGTGGTTTGGGTGGTGGTGTGGTGTTTGTGGTGGTGGTGGAGGGGGTGGTGTGGGTGGTAGTGGTGGAGGGGGTGTTGTGGGTGGTGGTGGTGGAGGGGGTGGTGTGGGTGGGTGGTGGTGGAGGGGGTGGTGTGGGTGGTGGTGGTGGTGGAGGGAGTGGTGTGGGTGGTGGTTGTGGAAGGGTGGTGTGGGTGGTGTTGGTGGAGGGGTGGTGTGGGTGGTGTTGGTGGAGGGGTGGTGTGGGTGGTGGTGGTGGTGGAGAGGTTGTGTTAGTGGTGGTGGAGGGGTGGTGGTGGTGGTGGAGGAATGGTTGTGGTGGAGGGGGTTGTGTTAGTGGTGGAGGGGTAGTGTGGGTGGTGGTGGTGTAGGGGTGGTGTGGGTGGTTGTGGTGGAAGGGTGGGGTGGGTGGTGGTGGTGGAGGGGTTGTGTGGGTGGTGGTGGTGGAGAGGTGGTGTGGGTGGTGCAACCACCTCCATCCTCCTCTACCCAGCAAACACAAATCGTATAGAAAACGTTCATTTATCTCTTCCCATAGGTGTAGGAATGACTTGCATTGAGAATGGTGCAGGAGAGCCTTTGAGAAACTTTTAATCCAATAATCCAAACACATAGGTTTAATAATAAATTGTTTTCCTACAACTATTTTGTTCCTAATGTATTACAAATAGTTTTTACATGTTTAAATATAAAATTCATGATGTTTTTTGTAAAATTCATGAATAAATTGCGAATGATATTTAATGGCTGAATGAAACCTTCAAAATACATTTCGTTATTCTATGATCAGAAAAAAAGTAGTTCCCTAAATTTTCTAAAAATCGCTCCTTTTAACACAATTTGACTCCTTATGCATTCCACTAAACACTAATATCATGTTTAAATATAAAATTTATGTATTATTCCCTAAAATAATTTATATAAATTGTAAATGTTGCTGGAAAGTGGTGTGAAAGAATCTGAAAATGTTTTGTTGTCTTATATTGGCGTGTTCTTATTAACTATGTCTTAAGTGCACAGTTTATCAAAAAAGAAGAATAACATTCGTCAACCCTTAAAATCTTATATGTTATCTTGCTGGAGCAAAATGGGTAAATCTTTAAGAACAGTATCTATATGACAAATGGTGTTTTCCCTAACTCAAACAATGTAGGGTTTATTATTCTACACATATTTCTAATGACTCTTCGAGGAGGAGGGTGAGGAGGAAGGAGGAGGAGGGCGAGGAGGAAGGAGGAGGAGGGCGAGGAGGAAGGAGGAGTAGGGTGAGGAGGAAGGAGGAGTAGGGTGAGGAGGTGGGCGAGGAGGAAGGAGGAGTAGGGTGAGGAGGAAGGAGGAGGTGGGCGAGGAGGAAGGAGGAGTAGGGTGATGAGGAAGGAGGAGGTGGGCGAGGAGGAAGGAGGAGGAGGGCGAGGAGGAAGGAGTTGGGCGAGGAGGAAGGAGGAGGAGGGCGAGGGAGGAGGAGGAGTAGGGCAAGGAGGAGGAGGGCGAGGAGGAAGGAGGAGTAAGACGAGGAGGAAGGAGGAGTATGGTGAGGAGGAAGGAGGAGGAGGAGGAAGGAAGATGAGGGTGAGGAGTAAGGAGGGGCAAAGAGGAAGGAGGAGGGTGAGGAGGAAAGAGGAGGAGGGCGAGGAGGAAGGAGGAGGAGGGTGAGGATGAAGGAGGAAGATAATGAGAAGGAAAGAGAAGAAGGAGGGCAAGGAGGAAGGAGGATGGCGAGGAAGAAAGAGGAGGAGAGTGGGGAGAAAGGAGGGCAAGTAGGAAGGAGGAGGCGGGCGAGGAGGAAGGAGGAGGGCGAAGAAGGAGCAGGACGAGGAGGAAGGAGGAGTAGGGCGAGGAGGAAAGAGGAAGAGGGCGAGGAGGAAAGGGGGCGTATAGGGAGGAGGAAGAAGGAGGAGGGCTAGGAGGAAGGATTAGGAGGGTGAGGAGTAAGGAGGAGGAGGGCTAGGAGGAAGGAGGAGGAGGAGGGCGAGGAGGAAGGAGGAGGAGGGTGAGAAGGAAGGAGGAGGAGGGTGAGGATGAAGGAGGAAGATAACGAGGAGGAAGGAGATGAAGGAGGGCGAGGAGGAAGGAGGATGGCGAGGAGGAAGGTTGATGGCAAGGAGGAAGGAGGAGGAAGGAACAGGTCTAGGAGGAAGGAGGAGGTGCAAGGAGCAGGACATCGGGGCTGGGGAGATTAAGTGACGGAGAAAAGGAGGAGTAAGAATAGCAGGGGTAGAAGTACTATCTTCTTGAGGTTATCTTGAGATGATTTCGGGGCTTTTTAGTGTCCCCGCGGCCCGGTCCTCGACCAGGCCTCTACCCCCAGGAAGCAGCCCGTGACAGCTGACTAACTCCCAGGTACCTATTTACTGCTAGGTAACAGGGGCATTCAGGGTGAAAGAAACTTTGCCCATTTGTTTCTGCCTCGTGCGGGAATCGAACCCGCGCCACAGAATTACGAGTCCTGCGCGCTATCCACCAGGCTACGAGGCCCATCCTAGAGGTAAGAAGGGGAGGGTGAAGAGGAGGAGGAGTGAGACAAGGGGGATGAGAAGGAAGAGGGAAGAGGAGGAGGAGGAGAGGATAGGGGAAGAGGAGGGGAGAGAGCAGTGTTAAGAGAGTGGGGATGAGGAGGGGTGAGGGGTAAGAGAAAGGGATGAGGAGGAAGTGGAAGAGGACGGGGGAGAGAGGAGGGGTAAGAGAAGGGCGAAGAGGAGGGGGAGGGGTAAGAAAAGGGGGGGAGTAAGGAGGGGGAGGGATGAGGAGGAGGGGGGAAGAGGAGGGGGGAAGAAGGGAGGGGTAAGAGAAGGGGATGAGGTGGAAGAGGAAGAGGAGGGGTAAGAGAAGGGGGAAGAAGAGGCGGAGGGGTAAGAGAAGGGGGTAGGGGGTAAGAGAAGGGTGGATGAGGAGGTAGGGAGGATGGAGAAGAGAAGGAGGATGAAAATGAGGAGAAAGGGGAAGAGAAGGGAAAGAGGGGATGGGTAAGAGAAGGGGATGAGGAGGAAGGGAAATGGGAGGGGAAGAGAAGGGCATGAGGAGGAATGGGAAGAGGAGGAGGAAGAAGGGAGGAGTAAGAGAAAGGGAAAGAAAATGGGGTAGGGGTAAGAGAATCGGGATGAGGAGGGGGGGCGGGGTAAGGTAAGGGGGATAAGGAGGGGGAGGGGTAAGAGAAGGGCGGGATGTGAAGGAAAGGAAAGAGGAGGGGGAAGAGGGGAGGGGTAAGAGAAGGGGGATGAGGAGGAAGGGATATAGGAAGGGGGAGGGGGTAGGAGAAGGGGAATGAATACTAAAAGGAAGAGAAGGGGAGGGGTAAGAGAACGGAAATGAGGAGGGGGAAGGGGAAGAAGAGGGGAGAAGAAGGGAGAAGGGAAGAGGGAAAGGAGGGGAGGAGAAGATGGGGAGGGAGTATGTTACAGGATCTATGTGACGGCTGGGGCATGTACACTATAGGCCTACAACAGTTGCCATGACGTGTTAGGGCGCTGGATTAAACAGGCATGTCTTGGTAGATGACAATGGTGTGTTGTTCATAAAATACAGCAAGAAAAATAAAGAACCAGATAATAATGTTTTAAATAACTTTATCTCTGATTTTATTTCTGAATTTAATTAATATTATAAATTGAACATGCAAGTTGGTGAGGCAACGACGGTTGTGATGTGGGTCCCAACAGGCGAGGACCAGCAGTACCCAGCTGACCATCACCCGGGTGGTCCAGTGTTTATACCCGCGCGTAGTGACCATCACCCCCTTCCCCTGCTCTTCCCCTTCCCCTTCCTTCTCTTACCCCTCTCATCTTCCCCTTCCTCCTCATCTCCCCTTCTCTTGCCCCTCCTCTCTTCCCCTTCCTCCTCATCCCCCCTTCTCTTACCCCTCCCCCGCCTCTTCCCCTTCCTCCTCATCCCCCCCCCCTTCTCTTGCCCCTCCTCTCTTCCCCTTCCTCATCCCCCTTCTCTTACCCCTCCCACGCCTCTTCCCCTTCCTCCTCATCCCACCTTCTCTTGCCTCTCCTCACTTCCCCTTCCTCCTCATCCCCCCATTCTCTTACCCCTCCTCTCTTCCCCTTCGTCCTCATCCCCTTCTCTTACCCCAGCCGTCTTTTCCTTCCTCCTCATCCCCTTCATTTTCCCTTACCCTCCTCCCCCCTCCTCTTCCCCTTCCTTCTCATCCCCTTCATTTCCCCCTCCACCTCATCCCCCTTTTCTCTTACCCCTCCCCCCTCCTCTTCACCTTCTCTAACCCCTAATCTTCCCCTTCCTCCTCATCCCCTTCTTTCTCCTTCCTCCTCGAACTCATCCTTCTACCTGGAATTTTTCCTAATTCCTCCTTGACCTCTTCCTCCTCGACCTCCTCCTTCTCGACCTCCTCCTCCACAACCTTCCTACCTTACCTACTCCTCCTTCCTCTTCGACCTCCTACTCCTCCTTTCTCCTATCTCTTCTCCTCCTCCTTCCTTTTCGCCCTTCCCCTCCTTTCTTTTCGCCCTCCTCCTCCTCCTTGCCTTCCTCCTCGCCCTCCTATTCCTTCCTTCTCGCCCTCCTCCTCGCTCTCCTTCTTCTTCTTCTTCCTCGCCCTCTTCCTCCTCACTCTCCTCGTCTTTCCTCCTTCCTCCACACCCTTTCCCTCCTCCTTCCTCCTCGACCTCCTCCTTTCTCCTCGACCTCATCCTCTTACCTGGAATTCTTCCTCTTTCCTCCTCGCTCTCCTCCTCCTCCTCCTTCCTCTTCGCTCTCCTCCTTCCTCCTCGCTCTCCTCCCAGCAAACACAAATCATCTACACAACGTTCGCCTATCTCTTCCCATAGGCGTGGGAATGATTTGCATTGAGAATGGTGCAGGAGAGCCTTTGAGAAACTTTTACTCAAAAAATCCAAACACAAAGGTTTAATTATAAATAGTTTTTCTACAATTATTTTCTTCCAAATGTAAAACAAATAGTTTTTACATGTTTAAATATAAAATTTATGGTGTTTTTTTGTAAAATTCATTAATAAATTGTGAATGATATATATTGGCTGAGTGAAACCTTTAAAATCCATTTAGTTATAATATGAACAGAAAAAAGTAGTTTTCCAAATTTTCTAAAAATCGCTCTTTTTAACACAATTTGACTCCTTATGCATTCCACTAAACACTAATATCATGTTTAAATATATAATTTATGTATTATTCCCTAAGATAATTTATATAAATTATAAAAGTTGCTGGAAAGTGGTGAGAAAGAATCTGAAAACGTTTTGTTGTCTTATATTGGCGTGTTCTTATTAACTAGAGTGAGTAAGAGTGAGCGAGAGTGGGTAAGAGTGAGTAAGAGTGACTGAAGGTGAGTGAGAGTGCCAGAGAGTGTGTAAGTGTGAGTAAGAGTGAGTATAAGTAAGAGTGACTGAGAGTGAGTAAGAGTGAGAGTAAGGGTGACAGAATGAGTAAGAGTGAGAGTAAAGTGATTGAGAGTAAGGGTGAGTATGAGAGTAAGAGTGATTGAGAGTTAGAGTAAGAGTGATTGAGAGTAAGAGTGATTGAGAGTAAGAGTGATTGAGAGTAAGAGTGATTGGGAGTAAGAGTGATTGGGAGTAAGAGTGATTGGGAGTAAGAGTGATTGGGAGTAGGAGTTAGAGTGAGAGTAGGAGTAAGAATGAGAATAAGAGTGATTGAGAATAAGAGTGAGTAAGAGGAAGAGTGATTGAGAGTATGAGTGATTGAGAGTATGAGTGATTGAGAGTAAGAGTGATTGGGAGTAAGAGTGATTGAGAGTAAGAGTGATTGGGAGTAAGAGTGAGAGTAAGAGTAAGAATGAAAATAAGAGTGATTGAGAGTACGAGTGATTGGGAGTAAGAGTAAGAGTAAGAATGAGAGTAGGAGTGATTGAGAGTAGGAGTGATTGGGAGTAGGAGTGATTGGGAGTAAGAGTGATTGAGAGTAAGAGTAATTGAGAGTAAGAGTATGAGAGTAAGAGTGAGAGAGTGAGTATGAATGGGTAAGGGTGACTGAGAGTGAGTAAGAGTGACAGAGTAAGAATGACAGAGTAAGAGTGATAGAGAGTAAGAGTGACAGAGTAAGAGTGACAGAGAGTAAGAGTGACAGAGAGTAAGAGTGACAGAGAGTAAGAGTGACAGAGAGTAAGAGTGACAGAGAGTAAGAGTGACAGAGTAAGAGTGAGTATGAGAGTGAGTAAGGATGACTGAGAGAAAGAGTGAGTAATAGTGCGTAAGAGTGATTGAGAGTTAGAGTGAGAGTAAGAGTGATTGAGAGTTAGTAAGAGTAAGAGTGATTGAGAGTAAGAGTGATTGAGAGTAAAAGTGATTGAGAGTAAGAGTGATTGAGAGTAAGAGTGATTGGGAGTAAGAGTGATTGAGAGTAAGAGTGATTGGGAGTAAGAGTGATTGGGAGTAGGAGTAAGAATGAGAATAAGAGTGATTGAGAGTAAGAGTGAGTAAGAGTAAGAATGAGAGTAAGAGTGATTGAGAGTAAGAGTGATTGAGAGTAAGAGTGATTGAGAGTAAGAGTGATTGGGAGTAAGAGTGATTGAGAGTAAGAGTGATTGGGAGTAGGAGTAAGAATGAGAATAAGAGTGATTGAGAGTAAGAGTAAGAATGAGAGTAAGAGTGATTGAGAGTAAGAGTGATTGAGAGTAAGAGTGATTGGGAGTAAGAGTGATTGGGAGTAAGAGTAAGAGTGAGAGTAAGAGTAAGAATGAGAATAAGAGTGATTGAGAGTAAGAGTGATTGGGAGTAGGAGTAAGAGTAAGAATGAGAGTAGGAGTGATTGAGAGTAGGAGTGATTGGGAGTAGGAGTGATTGGGAGTAGGAGTGATTGGGAGTAAGAGTGATTGAGAGTAAGAGTAATTGAGAGTAAGAGTAATTGAGAGTAAGAGTATGAGAGTAAGAGAGAGTGAGTATGAATGGGTAAGGGTGACTGAGAGTGAGTAAGAGTGACAGAGAGTAAGAGTGACAGAGAGTAAGAGTGACAGAGAGTAAGAGTGACAGAGAGTAAGAGTGACAGAGAGTAAGAGTGACAGAGAGTAAGAGTGACAGAGAGTAGGAGTGACAGAGAGTAAGAGTGACAGAGAGTAAGAGTGACAGAGAGTAAGAGTGACAGAGAGTAAGAGTGACAGAGAGTAAGAGTGACAGAGAGTAAGAGTGACAGAGAGTAAGAGTGACAGAGAGTAAGAGTGACAGAGAGTAAGAGTGACAGAGTAAGAGAGTGAGAGTGATTATGAGAGAGTTAAGAGTGTGAGGTGTGTGAGTGTAGCAGGCCAGGGAGGCAGGATGTGTGGTCACAGGCGAGGCCTAGGCCTCGTGTTCTCTAATGTTGGTTTTTATATATATGTTGGATTTTTTGTCCTGTTTCAAATTATAATTATTTAGCAGGAATGTAATAAGATATTGCACAGTATTAATGTGACAATAATATATGCATTATTTCCTTGATAATCAAACTTGTTGTTCAAAGATAATATACAATCTTTGAAGGAAACATTTTGAGAGCGCGAGCTGGCAACACTGGGCTGGTGGGTGAGAGAGACATATGGTTAGTTGTTCTCAGACCTTCAGTGGTGAAGGGTGTGTCCCAGCTGGCCGCCACCAGCCGCCACCCGCCGCCCATCACCAGCCGCCACCCGCCGCCCACCACCAGCCGCCACCCGCCACCCACCACCACCCACCACCCACCACCAGCCGCCACCAGCCGCCACCAGCCGCCACCAGCCGCCACCCGCCACCACCCACCACCAGCCGCCACCCGCCACCACCCACCACCCACCACCAGCCGCCACCCGCCACCAGCCGCCACCCGCCGCCACCCGCCACCCACCACCCGCCGCCACCCGCCACCAGCCGCCACCTGCCACCACCCACCACCAGCCGCCACCCGCCACCACCCACCACCAGCCGCCACCCGCCACCCACCACCAGCCACCACCCGCCACCACCCATCACCGCCGCCGCCACCACCACCGCCGCCGCCACCACCCATCACCGCCGCCGCCGCCACCACCCACCACCAGCCGCCACCACCCACCACCAGCCGCCACCCGCCACCACCCACCACCAGCCGCCACTCGCCACCACCCACCACCAGCCGCCACCCGCCACCAGCCACCGCCACCCACCACCGCCACTCACCACCCGCCGCCACCACCCACCACCCGCCGCCACCCGCCACCCACCACCAGCCGCCACCCGCCACCACCCACCACCAGCCGCCACCCGCCGCCACCCGCCACCACCCGCCACCACCGCCGCCGCCACCACCCATCACCGCCGCCGCCACCACCACCCACCACCACCGCCGCCGCCACCACCCATCACCGCCGCCGCCGCCACCACCCACCACCAGCCGCCACCCGCCACCACCCACCACCAGCCGCCACCCGCCACCACCCACCACCAGCCGCCACTCGCCACCACCCACCACCAGCCGCCACCCGCCACCAGCCACCGCCACCCACCACCGCCACTCACCACCCGCCGCCACCACCCACCACCCGCCGCCACCCGCCATCCGCCACCCACCACCAGCCGCCACCCGCCACCACCCACCACCAGCCGCCACCCGCCGCCACCCGCCACCACCCGCCGCCACCCGCCACCACCCGCCACCAGCCGCCACCCGCCACCAGCCACCGCCACCCACCACCGCCACTCACCACCCACCACCAGCCGCCACCCGCCACCACCCGCCACCCGCCACCACCCGCCACCGCCACCCACCACCGCCACTCACCACCCGCCGCCACCACCCACCACCAGCCGCCACCCGCCACCCACCACCGCCACCCGCCGCCGCCACCACCACCCACCACCACCACCCACCACCACCAGCCGCCGCCACCACCCATCACCGCCGCCGTCACCACCACCCACCACCACCGCCGGCGCCACCACCCATCACCGCCGCCGCAACAACCACCCACCACCGCCGCCGCCGCCACCACCCACCACCAGCCGCCACCCGCCACCACCCACCACCACCCGCCACCCGCCACCACCCACCGCCAGCCGCCACCAGCCCCCCCACCGCCGATCGTCACCACCCACCACAGCCGCCGCCGCCCGCCACCGCCCGCCACCGCCCGCCACCACCCACCACAGCCGCCACCACCCGCCGCCACCACCCACCACCACCAGCCGCCGCCGCCACCCACCACCCGCCGCCACCACCCACCACCACCACCAGCCGCCGCCGCCGCCGCCGCCACCACCACCCACCACCACCGCCGCCACCACCCACCACCACCAGCCGCCGCCGCCACCACCACCCACCACCACCGCCGCCGCCACCACCACCCACCACCACCGCCGCCACCACCCACCACCGCCAGCCGCCACCACTCATCACAGACGCCGCCACCCGCCACCGCCCGCCACCACCGCCAGACACAGCCGCCAGTGTCCGCCACCGCCGCCACTGTCCGCCACCGCCGCCACTGTCCGCCACCGCCGCCACTGTCCGCCACCGCCGTCACTGTCCGCCACCGCCGCCACTGTCCGCCACCGCCACCACTGTCCGCCCGCCGCCACCACTGTCCGCCCGCCGCCGCCACTGTCCGCCCGCCGCCACCACTGTCCGCCCGCCGCCTCCACTGTCCGCCCGCCGCCTCCACTGTCCGCCCGCCGCCGCCACTGTTCGCCCGCCGCCGCCACTGTCCGCCCGCCGCCTCCACTGTCCGCCCGCCGCCTCCACTGTCCGCCCGCCGCCGCCACTGTTCGCCCGCCGCCGCCACTGTCCGCCCGCCGCCGCCACTGTCCGCCCGCCGCCACTGTCCACCACCGCCGCCAAAGCCGCCACGGTCCGCCCGCCGCCACTATCCGCCACAGCCACCACTGTCCGCCCGCCGCCACTGTCCGCCCGCCGCCACTGTCCGCCCGCCGCCACTATCCGCCACCGCCGCCACTGTCCGCCCGCCGCCACTGTCCGCCCGCCGCCACTATCCGCCACTGTCCGCCCGACGCCACTGTCCGCCCGCCGCCACTATCCGCCACCGCCGGCACTGTCCGCCCGCCGCCACTGTCCGCCCGCTTCCACTATCCGCCACCGCCACCACTGTCCGCCACCGCCACCACTGTCTGCCACCGCCACCACTGTCTGCCACCGCCACCACCGTCCGCCCGCCGCCACCACTGTCCGCCCGCCGCCACCACTGTCCGCCCGCCGCCACCACTGTCCGCCCGCCGCCTCCACTGTCCGCCCGCCGCCACCACTGTCCGCCCGCCGCCACCACTGTCCACCCGCCGCCGCCACTGTCCGCCCGCCGCCGCCACTGTCCGCCCGCCGCCGCCACTGTCCGCCCGCCGCCACTGTCCACCACCGCCGCCGCCACTGTCCACCACCGCCGCCAAAGCCGCCACGGTCCGCCCGCCGCCACTATCCGCCACAGCCGCCACTATCCGCCACCGCCGCCACCACTATCCGCCACCGCCGCCACTGTCCGCCCGCCGCCACTATCCGCCACCGCCGCCACTGTCCGCCCGCCGCCGCCACTGTCCGCCCGCCGCCACTGTCCGCCCGCCGCCGCCACTGTCCGCCCGCCGCCACTGTCCACCACCGCCGCCGCCACTGTCCACCACCGCCGCCACTGTCCGCCCGCCGCCGCCACTGTCCGCCCGCCGCCACTGTCCACCACCGCCGCCGCCACTGTCCACCACCGCCGCCAAAGCCGCCACGGTCCGCCCGCCGCCACTATCCGCCACAGCCGCCACTATCCGCCACCGCCGCCACTGTCCGCCGCCGCCACTATCCGCCACCGCCGCCACTGTCCGCCCGCCGCCACTGTCCGCCCGCCGCCGCCACTGTCCGCCCGCCGCCACTGTCCGCCCGCCGCCACTGTCCGCCACAGCCGCCACTCTCCGCCGTACAGCCTCCCCTCTCTCCGTTAGTAAATAATTATAATTGTTAGTAAATAATAAAAGAAATATAAATTATTAGATTTTTTTTACCCTTCAATTGGTTTTAATATTTAAATTGAAAATAATAATATAATATAAAATATAATAAAAATAATATAATATAAAATATAATTTAATTTCAAGAAATTTAACTTTAAACACAAAGATGTGAAAAGGGTTCAGATTATTGGCTCAAACCTTTCATAAGAGATTCATATTGGTGTATGAATGGATTATGAATGACTCATGTTAGGAGTGTAAAGTTGCCACAACATCTCAAATTAGTGTTAGATACATATGTCTTGGTTATAAGTTTTGGAAACCTATTTAAGTCCACACACAATATCGTATCTGATACGATAAAACAAACGTTTCCAATACTTTCAAATACTTTCCAGATATGTTGTGGCAACCTAAAATTGTTTGCTGGGCTCCTTCCTCCTCACCCTCCTCCTTCCTCATCGACCTCCTATTCCTTCCTTCTCCTTCCTCCTCGCCCTCCTCTTCCTTCCTCTTCGCCTTCTGCCTCCTTTCTCTTCGCCCTCCTGCTCCTCGCTCTCCTCCTTGCCCTATTTCTTCCTCGACCTCTTCCTTCTCCCTCCTCCTTCCTCCTCGCCCTCCTCCTTCCCCCTCCTTTCTTCTCGCCCTCCCCCTCTTTCCTTCTCACCTCCTCCTTACTCTTCTTCCGCCTCCTCCCTCTCCCTCCTCGCCCTAAACCTCCTCCTTCCTCCTCGCCCTCCTCCTTCCTCTTCACCCTCCTACTCCTCCTTCCTCCTCCTTTCTCCTCGCCCTCCTCCTCCTTCCCCTTCTCCTTCCATCTTTCCCTCCTCCTCCTTGCTCGCCTCCATCCCCTTCCTCCTCGCCCTCCTCCTTCCTCCTTGCTCCCCTCCTCCTCCTTTCTCCTTGCCCTCCTTCTTCCTCCACCTCCTTCCTCCTCGCCTTCCTTCTCCTTCCTCCTCGACCTCCTATTCCTTCCTTCTCACCCTCCTCCTCGCTCTCCTCCTTCTTTCTGGCCCTCTTCCTCCTTCATCCTCACTCTTTACTTCCTCCTCGCTCGCTTCCTCCTCCTTCCTCCTCGCTCTCCTCCTTTCCCTTCCTTCCTTCTCGTCCTCCTCCTCCTTCCTTCTCGCCCTCCTCATAAGGGGGCGCCTGGTTATTATAGTGAAAGTTGTTCAATGTCAACCAATATTATTTGACTAGTTGTATATGAAAAGTGCTTAAATTGTCCCAAGTTTCAGTACTGCAGCGTAAATAGAAAGGGAGTTTTTTTTTTCAACGTTTTTTACGTATTTTCAAGTCCACACTTCAGAACACACGTTTCAGATATAATTATTCTGTGACACTTTTCTGACACATTAGCATATAATAAAGGATTTGGGGATTTAGAATTTCCAAAACATCTTTAGTTTTCCTAATACAAAAGTTCAAAGTTCCCCAATTTTTTTTTGCAAATATGGCATGTTTATTGCTATTATAAAATCAATAAATGAACTTGGAGAAAAATGAAAGCCCCCCAATGTAGAGACATGCCCTCCATATATACTGTGTAAGTTTCATGTAAATTGAATAAAAAAGGAATCAGTTTTGTAAACGTTTGTGTCAATTGAAAAAAAAAACAGAAATGAATAAAGTCTAAGGTTCTAAAATCTGTAGCTGAGGTTGACATCAACCAATTTTCTCCAAAATTGGCATCCTTACAGATAGGCTTACGTACAGTCAGGTGTGTAAGTTTGATGGAAATTGCCAAAAAAAAATGAAAAAAAAAATATTTAAAAAAAAAGAAGAAAAATCCTTTTTATTTTCTTAATTTTTTTTCCAATTAAACTAATTATAATATTTGCTTAATATATGCTATTGTGATAGCAAAGAGTCGTAGTTATGTTTCAGTTGACACTTTTGATTGATAATCGATTTTGACCATTTTTGCATAATTTTCACAACTACTTCAATATTTTTTTTCTCCCTTCCTATTTATGCTACGATGCTGAAACTTGGACCAGATGAAACACTTTTCATATAGAACCTGTCAAAAAAGTTTGATTGAAATCGAACGAGTTTTCATTTTGTGCATTTTTGGACCCAGATGCCAACTCTCCCTCTTCGCACTGCTACTCCTCCTTCCTCCTCGCCCTCCTTCTTTCCTCTGGCCCTCCTCCTTCCTCCTCGCTCTCCTCCTTCCTCCTCGCCCTCTTCCTCCTCTACCTTATCCTCCTTCCTCCTCTACCTCGACCTCCTCCTCCTTCTTCCTCCTCGATCTCCTCCTCCTTCCTCCTTGACCTCATCCTCTTACCTGGAATTCTTCCTCCTCGACCTCTTCCTAAGAATATGAGTAAAAATGATGAATTAACCCTTATTATGACCCTTTTTCATTTTACTAAATGTAGAAATATACTTTTATATTTCTACATTTATATAAATAACAGCAATAAAAAACTGCGATTATGAAACATTTAAGGTTGCCACAAGGTTTCAATTTTTTTTTAGCTAACGTTTCGTGCAATACGTTTTAGAAACTTATTTACATCCACACAAAATTACGCATCTAATGCGTGAAAACAAACGTTGCCCATACTTTCCAGATACGTTGTGGCAACCTAAAATTGTTTCCTGGGTATTAACTCCTTATTAATTTTGTTAATTACAAATGTATTAATTTTGTTAATAAGATTGTTAATAAAAAATTAGCAAACCTAATTTTTTATTCTAATATAATGTTATAATAGTTGTCGCATGTTTCCTTCATTCAACCATGAAACAACATTGCCAACTTATATTAATGTGTTCAACAGAACAATACAAACATTTATTCTAAACAGTATTTTTTTAATATATATGGGAGGGAATAGTATTATAAGAGCACTATTAGCCTAATCATATAAAAAATATTTATAAAACATTTTGACTATGTAAATGTTTTGTGCATCTGTCATGAAACTCTTACAACAATTACAACTAATGTTACAGAATGGCATATAAATTTAATATTTAGACTTTAAAAAAAATATTGTAATATATAAAGGAGCAAATAGTGTTATATAAGAAAATATTAGCAACTTCACAATATAAATTTATAATCCGAACTTTGAGTAATGAAAATGCTTTATTAATGTTTCACACGGCTGTCAAACAACATTATTTTACATAATATATTTTAGAGAATAATCTACATAAATAAAAATGGAAATGTTCGTTTGTTCAACATCGCTAATCTTCGATAGTTCTTATCCGATTACTTTAAAATTTTAACACAACATTCTATTCACACCCGAGCAGGTTTTTATATACATATTATATTGATGTCACGTCTGTGACCGGAAAAAACTTGCTTTTCCTGAAAAACTGTTTTTCAAGTGAGGGAAACCTTCGAAACCTCTTTACCGAGTACTCTGAAATTAGGACACAATGTTGCATTCGAATTGGCGCATGTTTTAGTATTCTGACTATATGTCCCAGGCCTCACTTGTGACAGGATTTTTTTTTTTAAACAGCGCCATCTGTTGGATGTAAGACCAACACACGCTGTAATCTCCAAAAGTTCTTCACCTATTGCTCTGAAAGTTTGATACAACATTCCATTCGAATACCTGCATGTTTTTATGTACCTATAATATAGATGCCACACCTGTGACAGGTAAAAACATGCTTTTTTAAGAAACAGAGCCATCTGTTGCCCGTAAGAGCAACACACACAATACTAATTATGTTACAATTCCATTTCAATATTTCTGATTGCATTGACAAATTGAATCTTCCTAGATTTCGATTTATTTTCATGTTGTTTTAAGTATTTTGTTTGACGTTGCGTTGGAATTGAGCTGTATTGTTTACTATACCATTCATTTCGTGAGTATATGTACATATGCCACTCCTGTGACAGGTAAAAACAATTTTTTTTTAAATAGCACCATCTGTTGCACGTAAAAGCAACACATGCTGTATTAAATATGTTACGATTCCATTTCAAGGTCTGTGATTTCAATGATAAATTTAATTTTCTTTGATTTCGATTTATTTTCGTTTTGATTTAATTATTTTGCGTGACATTGTGTTGGAATTGAGCTGTGTTGTTTACCATACCATTCATTTTGTGAGTATAGTTTATTTTTTTATTTTTTTATTTTTTCAATTTCATTTTTTTAACTGTTTGTTTTATATTTCAGTGACCATAACATCAGAACATTTAATGTTCCCAATTTTCTGATGGGAATATCAAATCATTTGGGAATGCATCCGACGAGGGAACGAGGAATGGTTGGGAAGACGAGGGGATAGGAGTGGTGGATGTTGGGGAGAATGAGAGGACAAGGGAGGGGGGGGGGGTACTGGTGGGGAGGACGAGGGGACGGTGGAGTTGGGAATGGTGGGGAGGACTGGGAGACAGGGAAAGGTTGCTGTGGCTGGGTACAACTAGTCTATATAAATAAAAATGGAAATGTTCATTTGTTCAAAATCGCTAATCTCCGAAAGTTCTTCACCGATTGCTTTGAAATTTTAACACAACGTTCCATTTGCAACCGAGCGGGTTTTTATATACATACTATATAGATGTCACGTTTGTGACCAGAAAAACATGTTTTTTGAATAATTGTTTTTTCATGTGAGGGAAATCTTCGAAGCCTCTTTACCGATTGCTTTGAAATTTTGACACAATATTGCATTTGAATAGGCATGTGTGTTTATAAACCTACTATATACATGCCTCACCTGTGACAGGAAAAAACTTGCTTTAAAAAAAAAAACGCCATCTGTTGGACATAAGAGCAAAACATGCTGTAATCTCTGAAAGTTCTTCACCAATTGCTTTCAAATTTCCACACAACGTTCCATTCGCCTCTGAGCAGGTTTTTATATACATACTATATAGATGTCACGTCTGTGACGGTAAAAATACATGTTTTTTTCTGAAAACTGTGTTTTTCATAGGGAAATTTTCGAAACCTCTTTACTGATTGCTTTGGAATTTTGACACAATATTGCATTGGAATAGGCGCGTCCTTTTATATATCTAATATATACATGCCTTACCTGTGACAGAAAAAAAACATGTTTTTTTTGAACAACAGCACCATCTGCTGGACGTAGGAGCAAGACATGCTGTTATCTCCACAAGTTCTTCACCAATTGCTCATAAATTTTGACACAACATTGCATTCGAATAGGTGCGTCTTTTTTATATACCTACTATATAGATGCCACCCTTGTGACAGGTAAAAACATGCGTTTTTTAAAAACAGCGCCATCTGTTGCACATAATAGCAACATACACTCTATAATAAATATGTCACAAATTCCATTTCAGTGTTCCGATTGCATTGATTAATTTTATTTTCATAGATATCGATTTATTTTATTTTTTATTGAATTATTTTGTGTGACATTGTGTTGGAATTGAGCTGTGTTGTTTACCATACCGTTTATTTCGTAAGTATAGGTATAGATGCCACACCTATGACAGGTAAAACTATGGTTTTCTTGAAAAGCAGCGCCATCTGTTGCATGTAAGAGCCACACACATGCTATACTAAATATGTTACAGTTCCATTTCAAGGTTTCTGATTGCATTGTTAAATTGAATATTCATAGATATTGATTTATTTTCATCTTGATCTAATTATTTTGTGTGAACTGCATTGGAATTGAGCTGTGTTGTTTACCATACTGTTCATTTCGAGAGTATAGTTTTTTTCATATTTTCATTTCTTTTTTTTAGTGTTTTTCTTATATATCAGTGATGGGAAGATCAGATCACTTGATGTTCCTAATTTTCTGATGGAAACATCAGACCATTTGGGAAGGCATCGGATGAGGGAGTGGGGAATGGTTTGGATGACGAGAGGACAGAAGTGAGAGATGGTGGGGAGGATGAGGGGACTAGGGAGGGGATAATGGTGGGGAAGGACGAGGGGATGGGGGAATGGAGAATGGTGGGGGAGGACAAAGGGACAGGGGAGTTGGGGGATGGTGGGAAAGAAGAGGGGATGGTGGAGTGGGGAATGGTGGGGAGGATGAGGAGATGGTGTAGCGGGGATTGGTTGGGATGCCGATGAGACGGGTGAGGGGGGGGGGGAATAGAGGTGAGGACTGGGGACAGAGAAGGTTGCTGTGGCTCAGCAATGCATGGCCGGGTACTGCTTGTATATAAATAAAATACTTATGAGTGAAATTCGTATCATTTGAATACATTAGGAGACAAATAATGTTATAAAAGTGAATTTTGGCTAAATAATAAACAAAATTTAATCAGATTTTCGAAGACGTAAATGTCTTAAGAATGTTTCATACAACATAAAATTACATTCACGATTTATTTATAAATTTTCCTAGTAGGCATCCTTCAGTCTCGGGAGACTATGGAGTTGCGCCCTAGTTGTCAATCCTGGTGCAGCGTCTGGTGTGACTGATGAGGCCAATCCGAGAGTGGCAGTCCATCCCACACCGAGCACAAACGAAGTCCGATTCTGGTCTGTCTTCCTGGTTACCGGCTTTCCTTCTCTGTCTCTTTGCCTCCGATTCCTTGGCAAGTGACTCCTCGAACTTGGAGAGACCTCGTTGAACAGACTGCCTCCAGGCTGAACGGTCTGTAGCCAGTGTCTCCCATATATCAAGATCGACGTCCATGGCTTTCAGGTCCCTTTTGCATACGTCTTTGTACCGTAGCTGGGGCTTGCCTACTGGACGCTTTCCCTGCCTCAGCTCTCCATACAGGAGATCCTTGGGGATCCTGCCGTCGCCCATTCGCACAACGTGCCCGAGCCAGCGCATTCGTCTTTGTTTCAGCATTGTGTACATGCTGGTGATTCTTGCTCTCCCCAAGACGTTGTTGTTTGTCACCTTGTCCTGCCAGGTGATGTCCAAGATGTGTCGAAGGCAGCGCATGTGGTAGGCATTCAGCCGTCTTTCCTGACGGGCGGTGTGTCCAAGACTCACTGCCATAAAGGAGAGTGCTCAGGACACAGGATCTGTAAACCTGAATCTTAGTATACTCAGTTAGCCTATTGTTGGCCCACACTCTCTTTGTCAGTTTGGACATGGTAGTAGATGCCTTACCGATGCGTTTGTTTAGCTCTGTATCAAGAGAGAGGGAGTCAGAGATTGTGGAGCCCAGGTACACGAAGTCGTGAACAACTTCCAGTTTGGAATCAGAGATGCCGATGTCAGGTGGGGAGTCCACTCCTTGTCCCATGACTTGTGTTTTCTTCAGACTGATGGTGAGTCCGAAAGCCTGAGAGGCCTCGCTGAAGCGGGTTATGAGCCGTTGGAGGTCTTCAGCTGAGTGGGCAGTAACTGCTGCGTCGTCGGCAAAGAGGAAGTCGCGCAGACACCTCAGCCGAACCTTTGTCTAGGCTCTCAGCCTGGCGAGGTTAAAGAGCTTCCCATCCGACCTGGTCCGGAGGTAAATGCCTTCCGTGACAGATCCGAAGGCGTGCCGCAGCATAACTGCGAACAAAATCCCGAATAGGGTTGGAGCCAGTACGCAGCCCTGCTTTACTCCACTTCGGATGTCAAAGGCGCCTGATGTTAGGCCATCAAAGACCACGGTGCCCCTCATGTTCTCATGGAAAGATCTGATGATGCTGAGGAGCCTGGGTGGGCATCCGATCTTGGGGAGGATCTTGAACAGGCCATCCCTGCTGACGAGGTCGAAGGCCTTCGTCAGGTCTATGAAGGCTACAAAGAGTGGCAGCTTCTGTTCCCTGCATTTCTCCAGCAGTTGTCTGAGGGAAAAGACCATGTCGATGGTGGACCTGCCAGCTCTGAATCCACATTGTGATTCTGGATAAACTCTCTCTGCAAGTACTTGGAGCCTCTTCAATGCGACTCGAGCAAACAGCTTTCCGACAATACTGAGGAGGGAGATTCCACGGTAGTTGTTGCAGTCGCCCCTGTCACCTTTATTCTTATACAGTGTGACGATGTTGGCATCCCTCATGTCCTGTGGCACCTCTCCTTCTTCCCAGCAGAGGCAGAGAATTTCGTGCAGCTCCATAAGCAGGCTACCTCTGCAGCACTTCAAGGTCTCAGCAGGAATGCCATCTTTGCCAGGAGCTTTACCAGAAGCAAGGGAGTCTAGGGCATCACTGAGTTCTTCCAGGGTCGGTTCACTGTCGAGCTCCATTAACACAGGCAGACACTCAATGGCGCTCAGGGCATCTTCGGTGACCACATTGTCCCTTGGCGTATTGCTCAGAGTAGTGCTCGACCCAGCGCTTCAGCTGCAGTGTCTGGTCCTGAATCACCTCGCCAGTGGCAGATTTCAGAGGAGCGGTCTTCTTCTGGATTGGGCCGAGGGCCTGCTTGATGCCGTCATACATTCCCCTTACATTGCCTGTATCCGCTGCAGTCTGTATCTGGGAGCAGAGCTGGAGCCAATAGTTGTTGGCACATCGCCTGGCGCTCTGCTGCACTTTGCAGCGGACGGCCCGAAGGATTTGTAAGTTGCGCCGACTTGGGCAGGCTTTGTAGGCTGCCAAGGCGTTTCTCTTCTCTTCGATTACAGGTGTCATCTCTTCCGAGTGAGCCTCGAACCAGTCTGCCGACCTGCTGGTCTTCTTGCCAAAGGTGGAAATGGCAGCGTTGAACACAGCGTCTCTGAAGTGCTCCCATCTTTTACAGGCAGTGACCCCAGCTGGGCCAGGAAGAGCTTCCTCGAGCACGTGTGCAAAATAAATTTTCCTAAAAGTACATCAATTTATTATTTCAACATGCAAACATATAGAGAAGAAAATTGTTGTAGTAATACAATATATTATATAAATTATTTAAGTAATTATTTTTACCATTTCGGGATTAAACGTTGATCAAATGCTTGCTGCACCTTTCACACTACTTGTCCTTCCCACAACCCCTTTGAAACGTTTGTGAAAGTTTCAACAACGTTTCGTGTTTCCTGGGATTCAAGCATCAATCACCCATACCACCAACAACAACCATCAACCACCATTACTGCCAACCCCAATCATCAACCAAAACTACCACTAATAACAATATTTAACCACCATCACTACAACTAATCATAACCATCAACCACCACTACAATCAAGCACTACCATCAACCACAGCCATCAACTACCACAGCCATCAACCACAACATCAATCATCTATCATCATTACCACCCACTGCAACAGTCAACCACAACCACAGTCAGCCACAACTATCACCAACCGCCAATACCACCAATGATCAACTACCGCCACTACTATCAATCACCACTACTATCAATCACCACTGCCATCAACCACCACAACTATTAACCACTACAACTATCAACCACCACAACCGTCAACCACCAGAACATCAACCCACCACTACAATCAACCACCACAACCATCACTACCACCAACCACAAACATCACTACCACCAACACAACTATCACTACCACCAACCACCACCATCAACCACCAGCAACCACATCCATCAACTACCAGCCACCACTATCACCAACCAAAACAGCAGACCACCACTACCACCAATCACAACCCCTTCAACAATAACCACCATCACCATGGATTCTCCATTAAGTGAAAATAATTAAAAACAAAATGTTATACCCCATCTTTATTATGCACATCCTGTTTTATTTCTTCCAAATGCAGAATTTTTTATTTATATATTTCTTAATTTTTTATTTATACCATCATTCACATAATCGACTTTAATGCAACATTTAAGGTTGCAACAAGTCTCAAATTTGGTTTGTCCAACGTTGTGCAGTAAGTTGTTGCAACCTATTTACGACTTCACACAATAACGAAACTATTACATTATAACGAACGTTGCCACTGCATTCAAACACTTTCTAAGTACATTGTGGCGACCTAAAATTGTTTGGTGTGTAGCTGGTGGGTAGTGCTATAAATCAGTATGCAGGTCTGTATCTGATTCTGCCACACTGTTCCCATTTTGAATTTTGGCAACCCTTCTACCCACCCTTCCCTTTCCCTCCCCCTCTCTTTATCATCCTACCTCCCCTTCCTGCCCTTCACTCTCTCCACTCTTTCGTTCTATCACTCCCCCTCTTTCTTCTCCCTCACACCTTCAGCCCTGCTCCAATACCCCTCTTCCCCATATCCCCCCTTTTCCCACCATTCCCATCATCTGCCCTTCACTATCTCCAATCTCTCTCATTTTCTCATTGATACATCACGCTAGTGTGATTTCTCTCTGTGTATCTTAAATCTCCCCATTAGCTATTCCCCCGCCCACCCCTTTCCTAATCCCCCTCCCTGTCCCTCCTTCTTCCCACCTTCCATCCTCCCCCTCATCCTCCTGCCACCTGTCTCCCTCCTCCCCACCCCTTCCTCCCCCCTAATTAATCTCTCTTCCTTTTCATAAAAATTCCTGAACTAAGGAAAAAAAAAAATTCAGATGATAAACTTTTCGTGCATCTCAACCTATATTTTACACTTGAATAGAATTGAATCCGTGATATCGGTTGAGGAGGGTGGGAACAATTAAAAATATTTCCTAAATCATTTAACCTAGACCTTCCACAATCAGCCTTCCCATGTCCATCCCATACCTAATACAATATCATTAATAAATTTGGGTTAAGCTGGCTTAAGTGTCTGTCCTCCAACTTTGGACAGCGAAACATACATCACCGTACCTAGCCTTCACAAGGTGCTGTGTGAAGGTCCTGGGAAGGTGCAAGAGTGGCGGGAAGTGCCTAGAGTGGACCATCTCAACAAGAACGAATCGAACAGGTTGGTTTACAGTGTGGAATATAAGGTGAGTGAGGGACCACGCTGGAGCCCTGTAGGGCTTCCACAGTGAAGGTGGGGGAGGAGGGGGGGTTGTTTTGCGGTCAGGCGAGGGAGGGGTCACCCACGTGCTACCCAATGTTTAAAGAAATTTATTTGGGGACAGAACACAAATAAGAAATCAGCAATTGTGTTAAGAGTGAATAGAGGTCACAGTGTACTCACCTAATTGTACTCACCTAATTGTGCTTGCAGGGGCTGAGCTTTGTCTCTTTGGTCCCGCCTCTCAACTTTCAATCAACTGGTGTACAGATTCCTTAGCCTACTGGGCTCTATCATATCTACATTTGAAACTGTGTATGGAGTCAGCCTCCACCACATCACTTCCCAGAGCATTCCATTTATTAACTACTCTGACACTGAAAAAATTATTTCTAACGTCTCTGTGGCTCATCTGGGTACCAAGTTTCCACTTGTGTCGCCTTGTTCGTGTCCCACCCGTGCTGAAGTGTTTGTCTTTGTCCACCCTGTCAATTCCCCAGAGAATTTTGTTGGTGGTTATCATGTCTCCCCTTACTCCTCTGTTTTCCACGGACGTGAGGTTCAGCTCCCTTAGCCTTTCCTCGTAGCTCATTCCTCTCAGTTCCTGGACGAGCCTGGTGGCACACCGCTGAATCTTCTCTAAATTTGTCTTGTGTTTAACTAGGTATGGACTCCAGGCTGGCGCTGCATATTGCAAGATTGGTCTGACATATGTGGTATACAGGGTCCTGAACGATTCCTTACACAAGTTTCTAAAGGCAGTTCTTATGTTGGCCAGTCTAGCATATGCCGCTGATGGATGACGGTCCTTTTGGTGTGGCCCTCTGGGGACAGGTTCGGTGTGATATCAACCCCCAGATCTTTCTCTCTATTTGACTCTTGCAGGATTTCACCTCCCAGGTGGTACTTTGTGTTCAGCCTCCTGCTTCCTTCGCCTAATTTCATTACTTTACACTTACCTGAGTTGAACTTTGGCAGCCGTTTTCTAGACCATTCCTCCAGTTTGTCCAGGTCATCCTGTAGTCTCTGTCTATCTTCAATAGTCTTGATTCTTCTCATACATATATTAGAAACAGGATGGGTCCAAGTACTGAGCCCTGTGGGACTCCACGGTAACATCTCGCCACTCTGATGTCTCCCGCCTCACCGTTACTCGCTGTTTCCCGTTGTTTAAGTACTTCCTTATCCACTGCAGCACCTTCCCTTTTACTCCTGTCTGTTGCTCCAACGTTTTTAACAGCCTTTTATGGGGTACTGTATCAAAGGCTTTCTGGCAGTCCAGGAAAATGCAGTCGGCCCACCCTTTCCTTTCCTGCCTAATTTTTATTGCCTGGTCATAGAATTCTTGTAAACTTGTGAGGCACGATTTACCATCTTTGAACCCATGTTGGTGGTGCATTACAAAGTTATTTCCCTCCAGATGCTCTACGAGCCTTTTCCTCACGATCTTCTCCATCACTTTGCATGGTATACAAGTTAGGAGAAACTGGCCTGTTGTTCAGTGCCTCTTGCTTGTGACCCTTCTTGTATATTGGGACTACATTAGCTGTCTTTCAACTTTCTGGTAGGTCTCCTGTTTCCAGTGACCTGTTATACACCATAGAGAGTGGCACACTTAGTGCTTCTGCACCTTCCTTTAGTATCCATGGTGAGATTCTGTCAGGCCCAACAGCCTTTGTCACATCCAGCTCCAACAGACCCCTGTTGGAGCTGATGAGGTCAAATTCCTCCAAAGTTGCTTGGTTTGCCTCCTCCTTATTTACTGCAGGGGCTTCTCCTTGTTCTATTGTGAAGACCTCTTGGAATCGCTTGTTGAGTTCTTCACACACCTCCTTGTCATTCTCTGTGTATCTGTTCTCCCATTTTTTCAATTTTATCACTTGTTCCTTCACTGTTGTTTTCCTCCTGATGTGGCTGTGGAGCAGCTTTGTTGGGTCTTGGCCTTACTCGCTATGCCATTTTCAAACTGTCTCTCTGCTTCCCTCCTCACTCTGAGGTACTCATTTCTGGCCCTCTGGTATCTCTCCCTGTTCTCCGGTGTTCTGTTATTTCTGTAGTTTCTCCATATCATTTTATTCAGTTGCTTCGGTACCTTTCATTCCTGGTTGAACCATGGATTTTTCTGTTGTTTTTCGTTTCTCTTCTTTTGAACCGGGATAAACCTGTCCGCAGCTTCCTGGCATTTCTGGGTGACAAAATCCATCATGTCCGGCACAGTCTTGTCTCTAATTTTTGTTTCCCATGGTATTCCCCTTAGGAAGTTCCTCATCTCGTCATATTTTCCTCTTCGGTAATTTAGTCTTTTCCCTTCCGATCCCATCCTTGGATAGGTTATCCCTACCTCCACCAAGTACTCAAAAGTCAGTACACTGTGGTCACTCATTCCTATGGGGGCTTCAACTTTGACTTCACTTATTTTGTGACTCATTCAGGGTGAATATCAAGTCGAGTCTAGCTGATTCATCATTGCCTCTCACTCTTGTGGGTTCCCTGGCATGATGGCTCAGAAAGTTCCTTGTTGCCACTTCCAAGAGTTTAGCTCTCCATGTATCTGCACCACCGATTGGATCCCCCTTCTCCCAGTCTATCTTTCCATGGTTGAAATCGCCCATGATTAAGAGTCTTGAGCCATTCCTGCAGGCAACTGATGCTGCTCTCTCTATTATATTATTGGTTGTCATGTTGTTCCTATCAAACTCCTGTCTGGGTCTTTTGTCATTTAGGGGAGGGTTGTAAATAACTGCCACTATTATCTTAGGTCCACCCAATGTTATAGTTCCTGTTATGTAATCTCTGAACCCGTCACAGTCAAAACTCCAGTCCTTCCTTATCAGCAGGGCCACTCTTCCACCTCCTCTCCCTTCCCTCTCTTTCCTTACTATATAGTAGTCCTTTGGAAACACCGCATCTGTTATGACTCCTGACAATTTTGTTTCCATGAGTCCTATTCCATCAGGGTTTTCTTCTTGTGCCCTTTCTGCAAGTTCACTTGCATTATTGGTAATTCCCTCAATGTTTGAGTACATTACCTTGAAGCTTGAGTGTCAGATTACGTGATGATTCATTCACCATTGTGCGGTGATATGCTAGAAAATTTTACCAGTGTCTAAGTATCACCCTGACAAGCCGAGCGGTGTCCAGGCGTCTCCCAGTCACCCATTCACTGCCCAACGCAGTGCTTGTTGCAGAGATGTGTTACCCTCCAGGCACCTAGACATAGCACAGGTCACAGCAGGCATTCAGGTTCCTCCAAAGAGGGACAGAGACACAAGTACTCATAAGAGGTGTGAGTGTGATGGACAGCCAACTCCTCCTTCCCCTCCACCCCCCCCCCCCAGCCACAACATGTGTCCACCCTCCAACGCCCCGCCTAGGACCTGCCCAGAGCCCGCCGATGTCTCAGCTCGCCTAAGGGATGAAGGGAACTGCTACCACTAACCAGGAACCCCTCAGCCAAGGACTCGGTCCTGGGAACAGTGCACCCAGAGGAACGTGTCGAGTTTGTGACGAATCTCACAGAACTAGAAACGATGGAACCCAATGCCTACGCAATGGCTGTGAGGGTTCATGGACGGTATCTGTAGAGAGAAAAGGCCCATAGGTCTCCCCAGCATTCCCACACATCCCAGCAAACATCCTGACATCAGATGACCTCCTGGAGGCAATCAAAGCATCCACCACCAGGACTCTTCCCCACATCCCAAAAGCAGAGTGCCCATTTGCAGCAGGGAAAATATACAGACCTTCTCAGGAAAGTGAATGAACGGTCTGCTAATTTTAATGCCGCGGCCACCATCAAAGCATGGCATAATTTGCTCCTGTTTGCAATATTTACCAATACTTGCATACCGGCAAGAGGAGGCAAGTCGCTAGCCTCATCTGTCACTAGAACAATAAATAATTTCCCCAGAGCTGACAACGTGATCCCCATCCCTCCTCAGTGCAAAAAACGCCATGGCAGACCGAAGAGTTTCAATGACAATTTTAAACTAGGAACACAAGTAACCAACAAAATTAAGAGGCCAACACTGTAGGGGCAATTAACTTACTTACCAGTGAAGACACAATCGCACCTAGAAATACCGCTACTGCCAACTCACTGAGAAAGAAGCACCCTCCCAGAGTACCATGAGAACCCATTGCTCGGGACACAATTGTCCCGGACATGGGACCTCTATTCCTCCAAGCGTCAGAGGTATACAAAGCCATCATGTCATTTCTCCCAGGCTCAGCAGGGGGACACACTTGAGTAAGACCTCAGCACCTCAAGGACATGGAAAACCCAGTTCTCTGTAAAGTTGCCGAGACACTACTGTCAGAGGTCACGACGTCAGAGGTCATCATGCTATTGTGATTTCTGTGTGTAAGGGTACTGAAGTAAGGGCGAAGAGGTAGAACTGCCTATTGACATAGCTTGAGTGCATGGAGGAAATGTGTAAAACACTGGTTTGTGTCTCTGAGAGACTGCAGGATTCGTCGGTAAATCAGGATGATTTCCCTGTTGCAATTATTTTACCATGTGATAGCTCAGTCAATTAAGGCAGTGTCTGGGATCCTCTCGGACGTAGGTTCGAACCCTCGTCACGGACCTTGTAAATGACACTTATTCATCATTTTTAGCACTTCAATAAACCACCCTTGTACTAACAACAGTAATTTTACTAATATTACTAATTTGTAGACTAACAACATTAATTCCTTCTCTACTGTGTAATAACTGCACCAAATCTTTCCTACTTCATGACGATGTTGCGTCAGTCAACAGGGAAAGATAACGTCTACATTTCAGTGAATTATATTCTATTCTCATCTTATATCGGTATTCTTTCCTAAGAATTATTAACTAATACTATGTCAACCAGTGATCAAATAACATAGCGTTATAAGCTGAGGATCACTATTTAACAGGACCCACTGTTATCACAGAATTTCATGGAGTAATGAATCATCTCGCTTTTCGTCTCTATGAACTTCGTTTCATAATAATTGCTATATGACGAGAATGCAATTAATATTAGTTCCTTCATAATAAACCCTAGCCTTAATATCTTGCTTGGTTTAATAAATAATAGGAGAAGAATTCTCTGTATCAACCCTCGGTGCTGTTGCGCGGGCGAGACTAGACCGTTGTCCTCACTTTTCATTCGGAAATAGTTGTATATCAACCTTGGTATAGGCATTGCTTACATATTAACTGTGTTTTCAGCATGTGTCATAGCGAAAAGAGGAGAGATAACCTCCCCTCCACGCGTGTTCCAGGACAGCATGTTACGACAAGCCTGTCAGTGATACTGCCCTAACGAGTACACTTATTTCTACCATACAGCCGCTGTGTTATTACTCATTAGCAATTTCTAACATTAAGTTAATTTGTGATCTTCAATTTAAGATCACAAATAATTACTAACCATTATATTTGCCTTATAATTATTACAGATATTCTTGATATCTTGATGACATATATTTGATGTGAATTTATCATCTATTTTATTGAGCATGCAACATAGTAGTTTCTTTGTTCGATTTCAACCCCGGAAAGAGTGGCTGCGAGTCTGCTCAATAATTTAATTATAATATACAGTTCATTAAATGTTCTCAGATATATTTATTATGTCTTAAGAGATCCATAGGCACTGATTCTTGAATTTATTTCAATATTTTACTCATTTTAATTTTACCTTTTTTCATAAAAAAGGGGGGTTCTTCACAGCTATCGAATTTAATCAATATTATTATTAATTATCTGAGCCAGACTTCCCACACCAACAGTTTCGCTGTCTATGTTTCCTCACCTCCATGTGGTTCTTTGTTTTCCCAGTCTATCCTTCCATGATTAAAATCTCCCATTATGATCAGATAGTATCGATTTCTACAGGCAGAAACGGTTCCTCTCTAAATTATAGTGTTAGCTGCCATGTTGTTTCTGTCATACTCTTGCCTGGGTCTTCTTTCATTTTGTGGTAGGTTAAATATCACTGCTATTACTACTCTGGGTCTTCCCATCGTCATGGTGCCTGTATGAAGTCTCTGAACCCTTCGCAGCCATCTAACCATTTACTCGAAATTCCATTCCTTTCTCATCAGTAGAGCCATTCCGCCTCTTTCCCTTCCTTCCCTCTCCTTCTCATTACAGTGTAGTCCTGGGGAAACACTGCATTCGTTATAATTCCTGAGAGTTTTGTTTCTGTGAGTCCAATTAAATCTGGGTTTACTTCTTGTGCTTTTTTTCCTAAGTTCACTAGCCTTGCTTGTAATCCATCTATGTTCAAGTATATTACCTTGAAGCTGAATCTCCTCTGTCCATTTTCAGTTTCTGTTGATTCCACTGCAGTTCAGGGGCAAGGAGTGTCTGGGGTGGGAGGGCCTAGGAAGGAGGACCTGGGGGATCTGGGGTGAGAGGTCTGGGAGCATGTGGTACTGGGGGGGTTTGGTAGGTCATAGGTGGTGTGGCTGAGGGGGTTTGGGGTTGGGGGTTAATAAGGCCATGGAATGGCGGAGCAGGAAGGACATGTGGTGGGAGGTCACATGTTGCGGTATGCAGAGGAGACAAGGGGAGGTTGGCAGGGAGGCCAGGAGTTGGGAGAGGAAAGGGGAGCCTGGGAGGGGGGGGGAAAGAAGGGAGGGGGCGGGGTAGGAAGGAGAGCTTGGAGTGGGGGAACTGGGAAGGGCATGGGCTGGAGAAACAGGGGAGGGCATGGGGTGAGGGAACAGGGAGGACCTGGGAAAAGGTTGGGGAAGAAGAAGGGCATGGGGAGAAACATGGGGTGCATGGTCTGAAGAGGAACTTTATTGTCTGGGGAGGTGCAGGTGATTCGTGGGGGATGGCTGTGGGGCTGGATGGTGGGAGGTTTCTGTTACATATATCCCTGGAGGTACTGGCCTGCTGGTGGATGGATTCACACCCCCCCTCTGACGTTCTTGGAGATACCGAGCTGACTCCTGTGGGTCATATGCCCACCCCTTTCTTCGCGTCTCCTCCTTGCTTCTGCAGCCTTCCTTTTCTCTTCACTCATGTCCCTTTGCAGAAAGATGTTCTTATATCCCCTTAACCTTATAAGTCTGATCTTCCTGGATAGGATTTTCTCTTTTGTAGCCTCGTTCATGAGCACCACCTTTATCAGTCGTTTCCTTTCCTTCTTGTAGATGCCCAGCCTGAAAACCTTCTCTATGTTGAAATTACCCTCTTCCATATCCAGTCCCTCCAAGATCTCTGCCATAGTTGCTCGGTTCCTCCTTCTTCACTCCACCTGATTGGATGATTCTGGTTCCTGTACTCCTACAATTATAACTGCTCTTTTCGTTTCCAGCATTTGTTCAGTGTATTTTGCAGCTTCCTGTGAGGTAGCTGCTTTCATAGCTGCTGCCTCTAAAGCGGCCTTGGCACTTGGGTTCTTTTGCAGTATTTCTGCAAACAAGAGTCCTCCTGAGGAGTCCTCCATCAGCTTCGTCCCCTGTTTCCAGGAGGTTGCATACCCCATATTGGTTCGATTTCTGATTTTCCCAGAGTCTCTTCATCTCCTCCTTGGCTTCCTCCATCTCACTTCTTGGCTCTTTATTAATGCTTGCATTTCCGGCAGGTCTCTGCCGAATCCCCCTAATGCCTGGCTGATCCATTCACAGGTAGTATCCACCATTCTCCCCTGTCCCTGTGTGTGGAGATGTCCCTCGATCATTTTCCCTGGCTGAGGGAAAATGGCCAGGCTTTTTATCGTGCACGTGTTTGTGTGTATATTTGTATGTGTGTTGTTATATATGTGTGTTTGTGCGTGTGTATGCGTGCGTGTGTGTACACGTACGTGTGCATGCTTGTGTATGTGTGTGTTTGTACGGGTTGGATGCATGGGGAACTGAGGGGTGTAAGGGGGATGGGGATGGTCACTTTACACCTAGTATCTGAGTCTGAGTCTGTGTGTATGGGGGGGATGGGGGGGGGGTTCATAGGCGGAGGGGTGATTTGGGGGAATTGTGAGGACGTGGGAAGCGCTTGGGGGAAAGGAAGTGTGTGTGTTCGGGCGGGGGGGGGGGGAGGTGGTGAGGGGGTGATGTTGGGAGTGGGTGGTGAGTGGGGGTGGTTTTTGCCAGTGGTGGGAGGGAGTGAGGGAGAGGGAGGGGGTCACACTGTGTGTGAAGGGTTTTGGGTGTAAGTGGGCGGGGGGGGGGGGGAATATCTTGTATGCAACAGTGGGAGGAAGTGTGAAAATGGGGGAGATAAACCTTGATGTTGTCCTGACATGACCCTTACCCTCCTCTAGTGTGCGTGTACTCACGTATTTGTACTCACCTATTTGTGCTCGCGGGGGTTGAGCTCTGGCTCATTGGTCCCGCCTCTCAACCGTCAATCAACAGGTGTACAGGTTCCAAAGCCTATTGTGCTCTATCATATCTACACTTGAAACTGTGTATGGAGTCAGCCTCCACAACATCACTTCCTAATGCATTTTATCTGTCAACCACTCTGACACTAAAGAAGCTTATTCTAATATCTCTGTGGCTCATTTGGGCACTCAGTTTCCACCTGTGTCCCCTAGTGCGTATGTCCCTTGTGTAAAATAGCCTGTCTTTGTCTACCCTATGAATTCCCTTGAGTACCTTGAATGTGGTGATTATGTCCCCCCCCCCCCCACTCTTCTGTCTTCCATCAATGTGAGGTTTAATTACCGTAGTCTCTCCTCATAGCCCATACCTCTCAGCTCAGGTACTAGTCTGGTGGCCAATGAACCTTTTCCAGTTTAGTCTTATCCTTGACTAGATATTGACTCAATGCTGGGGCTACATACTCCAGGATTGGCCTGACCTATGTGGTATACAAAGTTCTGAATGATTCTTTACACAAGTTTCTAAATGCTGTTCTTATGTTGGCCAGCCTGGCATATGCTGCTGATGTTATCCTCCTGATATGGGCTGCAGGGGACAGGTCTGGCATGATATCAACCCCCAAGTCTTTTTCTCTCTCTCTCTGACTCTTGAAGAATTTCATCTCCCAGATGATACCTTGTATCTGGCCTCCTGCGTGCCCCTCAAGGTGTTTAGAAAGTTAAGGAGGTACCGAAGCTAATTTTGGTTGTGGGAGATTCCCAGGTGAGGTATTTAGACAGGACGTTTTGTGCCAGAGATAGGGGGAACAGGTTTAGGATCTGCTATCCGGGAGCTGGAATTGGAGATACTGTTGACAACATGAAAGATATTATGATGGAAAATGGGAACAAACCCATTAATTGTATTAGTGCAGGGGGTAATGATGTTGGAAGAGTTAGGAGTGAGCAACTGATGCAGAAATTTAACAAAGCCATAGAATTAGTTAGGAGCAAGGGAGGAATCCCGATCCTATGTGGCATTCTTCCTAGAAAGAGCACTGGGAATGAATGGTTGTCGAGGGCACTTGGTGTCAAATGCCGTCTGGAAAGATATTGCAAATCAAATGCAATATCTTTCATAGACAACTGGGAACACTTTTATGGAAGAAATGAAATGTATGCTCGTGATGGGGTGCATCTATCGAGGGCTGGCGTTGTTGCTGTTGCGAACTCGTTGGAACCAGTGGTTAGAGGTGTTTGTTTGGGTTTAAACTGTTAGTAGACAGTGGTATGGGAATTGATAGGGAGGAAGGAGATAATAAAAATATGTGTTTGTTTGAGAAACAAATTTGCAAAATGATCATGGAAAGAGAAAGGCCTCAAAATAACAATTCACTTAGGGTATATTACACTAACAATAGAAGTCTATGAAACAAAATAAACGAGTTAAATGCTCTTATCTGTACAGAAGAAATAGATATTATTGCACTTACCGAAACGTGGATGAATGTAGAAAATAGAGAACTATTAGCTGAATATCAAATAAATGGATTTAAACTATTTCACACAGATAGATATATTAGACGAGGAGGGGGACTAGCCATATATGTTAGTGACAATTTGAAATGTAGTCTCAAAGAGGGAATCAAAACTGAGCCACACACAGAAACTATTTGGATAGAATTGAAACGAAAAAACAAATATTATAACAGGAGTTATATATAGGCCACCAAATTTAGACAGAATGGAAGCAAAGCATCTATGGGATGAAATATCTAGGGCATCTAGATCTAACAGTATTTATGTTATGGGTGACTTTAATTCTAGAGGAATAAACTGGGTGAACAAAACAGGGAATAATGAAGCAGAAGATTTTCTAGAATTAATTGACGATTGCTTCCTTACGCAACACATTAAGGATCCAACACGGGGAAGTAATATTTTAGGTTTAGTGTTAACTAACAGGGAAACACAGATTAAGGACATGGAAATAGGGAGTGAGCTAGGGAACAGTGATCATAAAGAAATCAGATTTAGCATAGAATGGAATAGATCTGTATGAGAAAATTCTGTTAAAATGCCAGATTTTCGAAAAGCTGATTTCAATAGCCTAAGAATTTTTTGGGGTCAAATAGATTGGAATGTCTTGGGGATGGGGTGTGGGCTAGACGTGAACCCAGCGACAGGTAACGGTATAGGGGATTTCGATGTGGATTCAAAATGTAACCTATTTAAAAATATTCTAAGCAAAGCCCAGGAACGTAGTTACCACATAAAGTGAAAAGATCGAATACTAATGATCCAAAGTGGATAACAAATGATCTGAAGAACCTTATAGGTAAAAAGAGAGCGTGGTACAAAAGGATTAAGAATGGGGAAGTTAGCTTAGAACAGGAATACGTACAACTGGTTAAAAATGTTAAAAAGGAGGTAAGGAAAGCAAAAAGAAACTACGAAGTTCGTATAGCAGGGCAAGCGAAGACAAATCCTAAAGGTTTTTTCAGTTATATCGAACTAAGACTAGGGAAAGGATAGGTCCATTAAAAACTGAGACAGGTCAAATAACGGATAATGACGAGGAGATGAGTAGTATTTTTAATAAATATTTTATATCTGTATTTACTAAAGAGGAACTTAACAATATGCCTTCAGCTGATCAAGTCTATGTGGGTGGGGATGAGGACAGGTTGACTAGTTTAGCAGTTATCAGGGAGGACGTAATTAAACAAATAGTAAAACTAAAACCAAACAAATCCCCAGGGCCGGATGAAGTGTTTGCCAGGGTGCTTAAGAAATGCAAAGAGGAGCTTTCCGAGCCACTGTCTACCATATTTAATAAATCAATAGAGCCAGGCAGAGTGCCAGAGTCATGGAAGGTAGCTAATGTGGTACCAATTTTTAAGAAAGGAGATAGATCACTTGCGTCAAACTATCGGCCAATTAGTCTAACGTCTATTGTGGGAAAGTTACTTGAATTGATAATGGCAAATACAATTCGTCTTCATCTTGTAAAACATAAATTAATAAATGAGTCGCAACATGGTTTTACAAATGGCCGTTCATGTTTAACAAATTTGCTATCTTTTTATTCCAGCATAGTTGAGGCAGTTGATAGTGGTAAGGATTGTGATGTTGTGTACCTTGACTTTAGCAAAGCTTTTGATACAGTGCCACATGAAAGACTAATTAAAAAAATAGAAGCTCATGGTATTGGGGGTGCTATATTAAGTTGGATTAGGGCATGGCTATTCCAAAGGAAACTGAGAGTTAGTATAAATGGGGTTAATTCAGAGTGGGAAAATGTTGTTAGTGGAGTACCTCAGGGCTCTGTCCTGGGACCTCTGTTGTTTATAATATATATAAACGATTTAGATTCAGGTTTGAGTAGCAACATTTGCAAATTTGCCGATGATACGAAAATCGGTAAAGAAATTAACACGAAAGAAGACTCGCTATCACTTCAAGTTGATTTAAATAGGGTTTTAAAATGGTCAAAAGACTGGCAGATGCAGTTTAATGCTAATAAATGTAAAGTTTTGAGGCTAGGTAATGATGATAGAGTTACAAGATACGAGCTAGATGGTGTTGAGATTGCGAAGTCGGATTGCGAAAGGGATCTGGGAGTTATGATTAGTAAGAATTTAAAACAAAAGGATCAATGCATGAATGTTTGTAATAAGGCGAATAGGACACTGGGATTTATTAATCGAAGCGTTAGTAACAAGACACCTGGTGTGGTTCTTCAGCTATATCTTGCTCTAGTTAGGCCCCATTTAGATTATGCAGTCCAGTTTTGGTCGCCGTATTATAGAATGGATATAAATTCACTTGAAAGTGTCCAGCGTAGGATGACTAAGTAAATTCCCCAAATTAGAAATCTTTCATATGAAGAAAGATTAACAAAGCTTAAGTTGCATTCACTGGAAAGGCGAAGAGTTAGGGGTGACATGATAGAGGTTTATAAGTGGATGAATGGATATAACAAAGGGGATAATAATAGGGTATTAAAATTATCAACTCAAGACAGAACACGAAACAATGGGTATAAATTGGATAAGTTTAGATTTAGGAAAGACTTGGGTAAATACTGGTTCAGTAACAGGGTTGTCGATTTGTGGAACCAATTGCCGCGTAACGTGGTAGAGATGGGGTCCCTTGATTGTTTCAAGCGAGGGTTGGACATGTATATGAGTGGGATTGGGTGGTTATAGATATGAGCTGCCTCGTATGGGCCAATAGGCCTTCTGCAGTTATCTAGTTCTTATGTTCTTATGTTCTCTTTACATCTATCTTCATCACCTTACATTTGCTTGGGTTAAACTCTAACAACCACTTGTTCGACCATTCCTTCCGCTTGTCTAGGTCTTCTTGAAGCTTCAAGCAGTCCTCCTCTGTCTTAATCCTTCTCATAATTTTGGTATCGCCAGCAAACATTAAGAGAAATGAGTCTATACCCTCCGGGAGATAATTTACATATATCAGAAACAGGATAGGACCGAGTACAGAGCCCCGTGGGACTCCACTGGTGTCTTCACGTCAATCTGAGGTATCACCCCCTCACCGTAACTCTCTGCTTCCTATTGCTTAGATACACCCTTATCCTCTGGAGCACCTTACCAGCTACTCCTGGCTATTTCTCCAACTAATGTACCAGCTGCTTATGCGGTACTTTGTCAGCATACGTGTGTGTGTATTCACCTAGCTCTATTCACCTAGTTGTGCTTGCGGGGGTTGAGTTTTGTGTGTGTGTGTGTGTAAGTGTGTGTGTGTGTGTGTGTGTGTGTGTGTGTGTGTGTGTGTGTGTGTGTGTGTGTGTGTGTGTGTGTGTGTGTGTGTGTGTGTGTGTGTGTGTGTGTACTCACCTAGTTGTACTCACCAAGTTGTGCTTGTGGGGGTTGAGCTCTGGCTCTTTGGTCCTGCCTCTCAACTGTCAATCAACAGGTGTACAGGTTCCTGAGCCTATTGGGCTCTATCATATCTACATTTGAAAATGTGTATGGAGTCAGCCTCCACCACATCACTGCCTAATGCATTCCATCTGTTAACTACTCTGACACTGAAAAAGTTCTCTCTAACGTTCCTGTGGCTCATTTGGGTACTCAGTCTCCACCTGTGTCCCCTCGTTCGCGTACCATCCGTGTATGTGTGTATTCACCTAGTTGTGTTTGCAGGGATTGAGCTTTGCTCTTTCGGCCTCAACTGTTAATCAACTGTTTACTAACTACTTTTTTTCCCACACCACACACACACATACCCCAAGAAGCAGCCCGTGACAGCTGACTAACTCCAAGGTACCTATTTACTGCTAGGTAGCAGGGGCATTCAGGGTGAAAGAAATTTTACCCGTATGTTTCTACCTGGTGCAGGAATCGAACCCGCGCCACAGAATTACGAGCCTTGGGCGCTATCCACCAGGCTACCAGGCCCATGTGTGTGTGTGTGTGTGTGTGTGTGTGTGTGTGTGTGTGTGTGTGTGTGTGTGTGTGTGTGTGTGTGTGTGTACTCACCTATTTGTGCTTGCGGGGGTTGAGCTTTGGCTCTTTGGTCCCGCGACCTAAGGAGTATGTGTGTGTGTGTGTGTGTGTGTGTGTGTGTGTGTGTGTGTGTGTGTGTGTGTGTGTGTGTGTGTGTGTGTGTGTGTGTGTGTGTACTCACCTAGTTGTACTCACCTAGTTGTGTCTGCAGGATCGAGCATTGACTCTTGGATCCCGCCTTTCGAGCATCGGTTGTTTACAGCAATGACTCCTGTCCCATTTCCCTATCATACCTGGTTTTAAAATTATGAATAGTATTTGCTTCCACAACCTGTTCCTGAAGTGCATTCCATTTTCCCACTACTCTCACGCTAAAAGAAAACTTCCTAACATCTCTGTGACTCATCTGAGTTTCAAGCTTCCATCCATGTCCCCTCGTTCTGTTACTATTCCGTGTGAACATTTCGTCTATGTCCACTCTGTCAATCCCTCTGAGTATCTTATATGTTCCTATCATGTCCCCCCTCTCCCAATGTCGTAATGTCGTAAGGCACAGTTCCCTCAGGCGCTCCTCATACCCCATCCCTCGTAGCTCTGGGACGAGTCTCGTTGCAAACCTCTGAACCTTTTCCAGTTTCATTATATGCTTCTTCAGATGGGGACTTCATGATGAGGCGGCATACTCTAAGACTGGCCTCACGTAGGCAGTGTAAAGCGCCCTAAATGCCTCCTTACTTAGGTTTCTGAATGATGTTCTAACTTTTGCCAGTGTAGAGTACGCTGCTGTCGTTATCCTATTTATATGTGCCTCAGGAGATAGATTAGGTGTTACGTCCACCCCCAGGTCTCTTTCGCGGGTCATCACAGGTAGGCTGTTCCCCTTCATTGTCTACTGTCCCTTTGGTCTCCTATCTTCTAGTCCCATTTCCATAACTTTACATTTGCTTGTGTTGAATTCCAGTAGCTATTTCTCTGACCATCTCTGCAACCTGTTCAGATCCTCTTGGAGGATCCTGCAATCCTCATCTGTCACAACTTTTCTCATCAACTTTGCGTCATCCGCAAACATCGACATGTAGGACTCTACGCCTGTAAACATGTCGTTAACATATACAAGAAATAGAATTGGTCCCAGCACCGATCCTTGTGGTACTCCACTTGTTACTGTTCGCCAGTCCGACTTCTCGCCCCTTACCGTAGCTCTTTGGCTCCTTCCTGTTAGGTAGTTCCTTATCCATGCTAGGACCTTTCCCCCCACCCCCCACCCGCCTCTCGAGCTTGAACAGCAGTCTCATGTGCGGTACTGTATCAAAGGCTTTTTGGCAGTCCAGAAATATGCAGTCTGCCCAACCATCTCTGTCCTGTCTTATCCTCGTTATTTTATCATAGAATTCCAAAAGGTTTGTTAGGCACGAAAACCCTGTCCTGAACCCATGTTGATGTTTGTTCACAAACCTAATGTTCTCCAGGTGTGCAATTAGTCGTAGCCTAATTATTCTTTCCAGTATTTTACAGGGGATGCTTGTCAGTGATACAAGTCTATAGTTAAGTGCCTATCACCTTTCTTGAAGATCGGCACGACATTTGCCTTCTTCCAGAAACTGGGCAATTCTCCCGACATAAGTGACTCATTAAAGATCATTGCCAGAGGCACGCTGAGGGTCTGCGCTGCTTCTTTGAGTATCCACGGTGATACTTTGTCTGGTCCAACTGCTTTAGTTGCATCTAGAGTTGTCAACTGTTTCATTAACTCCTCTGCTGTCACTTCTATATCTGATAGTCTTTCATCTAAGTTAACCCCTTCCAATGATGGGAGCTGCTCAGGTTCGGTAGTGAACACTCCATGGAAACTGGCATTCAGTGCCTTGCAGATTTCCTTGTCACTTTCAGTATATGCCCCCTCTGTCTTCCTTAGTCTTGTCACTTGGTCGTTCACCGACATTTTACTTCTTATATGACTGTGTAGTAACTTAGGTTGTTTTTTCGCTTTGCGTGTGTTTGTGTATGTGTGTGTGTGTGTGTTTAGAATATATAGCTATCCTTCTCTGACTCTCTGTCTCCGATTTCTTGGACAGTGACTCATCGAACTTGGGAGACCACTCTGACCCGACTGCCTCCAGGCTGAACGGTCTGCGGCCAGTGTTTCCCACAGAGTAAGATTGACGTCCATGGCTTTCATGTCCGTCTTGCATACGTCTTTGTACCATAGCTGGGGTTTGGCTGTTGGACACTTTCCCTACATCAGCTTTCCATACAGGAGATCCTTGGGGATCCTACCATCGTGCGCACGTGTGTGTGTGTGTGTGTGTGTGTGTGTGTGTGTACTCACCTAGTTATACTCACCTAGTTGTGTTTGCGGGGGTTGAGCTCTGGCTCTTTGGTCCCGCCTCTCAACCGTCAATCAACAGGTGTACAGATTCCTGAGCCTATTGAGCTCTATCATATCTACACTTGAAACTGTGTATGGAGTCAGCCTCCACCACATCACTTCCCAATGCATTCCATTTGTCAACCACTCTGACACTAAAAAAGTTCTTTCTAATATCTCTGTGTCTCATTTGGGCACTCAGATTCCACCTGTGTCCCCTTGTGTTAAATAGACTGTCTTTATCTACCCTATCAATTCCCTTCAGAATCTTGAATGTGGTAATCATGTCCCTCCTAACTCTTCTGTCTTCCAGCGAAGTGAGGTTTAATTCTCGTAGTTCCTCCTTATAGCTCATACCTCTCAGCTCGGGTACTAGTCTGGTGGCAAACCTTTGAGCCTTTTCCAGTTTAGTCTTATCCTTGACTAGATATGGACTCCATGCTGGGGCTGCATACTCCAGGATTGGCCTGAAATATGTGGTATACAAAGTTCTGAATGATTCTTAACACAAGTTTCTGAATGCCGTTCTTATGTTGGCCAGCCTGGCATATGCCGCTGATGTTATCCGCTTGATATGTGCTGCAGGAGACAGGTCTGGCGTGATATCAACTCCCAAGTCTTTCTCTCTCTCTAACTCTTGAAGTATTTCATCTCCCAATTGATACCTTGTATCTGGTCTCCTGCTTCCTACCCCTATCTTCATTACATTACATTTGCTTTGGTTAAACTCTAACAACCATTTGTTCGACCATTCCTTCAGCTTGTCTAGGTCATCTTGAAGCCTCAAACAGTCCTCTTCTGTTATAATCCTTCTCATAATTTTAGCATCATCTGCAAACATTGAGAGAAATGAATCGATACCCTCCGGGAGATCATTTACATGTATCGGAAACAAGATACGACCGAGTACAAAGCCCTGTGGTACTCCACTGGTGACTTCACGCCAATCGGAGGTCTTCCCTCACCGTAACTCTCTGCTTCCTATTGCTTAGATACACCCTTATCCACTGGAGCACCCTACCAGCTACACCTGCCTGTCTCTCCAGCTTATGTACCAGCCTCTTATGCGGTACTGTGTCAAAGGCTTTCCAAAAATCCAAGAAAATGCTGTCCGCCCAGCCCTCTCTTTCTTGCTTAATCTTTGTCACCTGATTGTAGAATTCTATCAAGCCTGTAAGTCAAGATTTACCCTCCCTGAACCCATGTTGGCGATTTGTCACGAAGTCCCTTCTCTCCAGATGTGTTACCAGGTTTTTTCTCACGATCTTCTCCATCACCTTGCATGGTATACAAGTCAAGGACACTGGCCTGTAGTTCAGTGCCTCTTGCCTGTCGCCCTTTTTGTATATTGGGACCACATTCGTCGTCTTCCATATTTCTAGTAGGTCTCCCGTCTCCAGTGACTTCCTATACACTATGGAGAGTGGCAAGCAAAGTGCCTCTGCACACTCTTTCAGTATACATGGTGAGATCCAATCTGGACCAACAGCCTTTCTAACATCCAGATCCAGCAGGTGTCTCTTGACCTCCTCTCTTGTAATTTCGAACTCTTCCAAGGCCGCCTGGTTTACCTCCCTTTCTCCTAGCACAGTGACCTCACCTTGTTCTATTGTGAAGACCTCCTGGTACCTCTTGTTGAGTTCTTCACACACCTCTCTGTCATTCTCTGTATACCTGTCCTCGCCTGTTCGATGTTTCAATACCTGTTCTTTCACTGTTTTTTTCCTTCTGATGTGACTGTGGAGTAGCTTTGGTTCGGTCTTGGCTTTGTTTGCTATATCATTTTCAAAACTTTTCTCTGCTTCTCTTCTCACCCTGACGTACTCATTCCTGGTTCTCTGGTATCTCTCTCTGCTTTCTGGTGTTCTGTTATTCCAGAAGTTCCTCCATGCCCCTTTGTTCAGTTTCTTCGCTTTCATACATGCCCTATTATACCATGGATTCTTCTGTTGCTTCTCGGATTTTTCCCTTTGGGCCGGGATGAACCTGTTTACTGCCTCCTGACACTTTTGGGTAAAATAGTCCATCATACCCTGTACAGACTTATCTCTGAGGTCTGTGTCCCAAGGTATTTCACTTAGGAAACTTCTCATCTGTTCATAATTCCCCTTTCGGTATGCCAGCCTTTTGATTCCTAGTTCTTTTTTGGGGGGAGATAAGTCCCAGCTCTACCAGGTACTCAAAGTTAAATACACTGTGGTCACTCATTCCCAAGGGCGCTTCCATCTTAACTTCCCTTATATCCCACTCATTTAGGGTAAATATCAAATCAAGCATTGCTGGTTCATCTTCTCCTCTCATTCTTGTTGGTTCTTTGATGTGCTGGCTTAGAAAGTTTCTTGTTGCTACGTCCAGCAGCTTAGCTCTCCATGTTTCTGGTCCTCCATGCGGGCCTCTGTTCTGCCAATCTATCTTCCCATGGTTGAAGTCTCTCATAATTAGTAGTCCAGATCCATTCCTGCTAGCAACAGAAGCTGCTCTTTCTATTTTGTTACTGGTGGCCATGTTGTTTCTATCATATTCCTGTCTAGGTCTTCTGTCATTTGGTGGTGGATTATATATGACTATGACTATAATTTTTTTCCCTCCATTTGTTACGGTACCTGCTATGTAGTCACTGAAACCTTCACAGCCCTGAATATACATCTCCTCAAAATCCCAGCCTTTTCTTACCAGCAGAGCTACACCACCACCACCTCTTCCTTCCCTCTCTTTCCTCATAACATAATAGTCCTGTGGGAACACTGCGTTTATCGTTTTCGTGATCTTTGTTTCTGTGAGGGCTATTATGTCTGGGTTTTCCTCTAGTACCCGTTCTCCAAGCTCATTTCGTTTATTTGTAATTCCATCTATGTTAGTGTACATCACTTTGAGGCTCACTTTCTTCTGTCCCTTCTCAAATCGCCTCCTTGGTGAATGTTCTGCTCGTGGGGGGAGGCTGTTCCATGGGTGTGAGGACCTGTGAGGTGGATAACAGGGTCTCAGAGGATACTGGGATGAGGGGCGGGGGATCCAGTGAAGTGGAGTGACAGGGAGGGTATGGGGTGAAAGGGGAGGGAGGACGGGAAGGAAAGGGGGGGAGGGAGGACTCGGGAGGAGGGGAGGGGTAGAAGGGTGGGGATTGGGTGTGGGGGGGAGGGAGATTTGGCTGAACATTTGAGTGGGGGCAGGGAGGGTTTGGGGTAGGGGGGGTTTTCTATGCAGAGGGTGGCGGGGTTGTCCTCCCTTCTGGTGTTACTGGGTAGCTGGTTGTGGGTTTTCCCCTCGCCTCTAGGGGTGTTGTGTTTGGAGCTGTGACTTCCTGGTTTTCCCCTCTCGCCCTGCGCCTCTTCCTTGCTTCTGCCGCCACGGCTCTCTCCTCCCTTGTCATGTCTCTCTGGAGGAATACATTTTTTAATTTTCCCACGTTTTTCAGGGAGCAGTGTGTATGTGTGTGTGTGTGTGTGTGTGTGTATGTGTGTGTGTGTGTGTGTGTGTGTGTGTGTGTGTGTGTGTGTGTGTGTGTAGAATATATAGCTATCCTTCTCTGACTCTCTGTCTCCGATTTCTTGGACAGTGACTCATCGAACTTGGGAGACCTCTCTGACCCGACTGTCTCCAGGCTGAACGGTCTGCAGCCAGTATTTCCCACAGAGTAAGATTGACGTCCATGGCTTTCATGTCCGTCTTGCATACGTCTTTGTACCATAGCTGGGTTTGGCTGTTGGACACTTTCCCTGCATCAGCTTTCCATACAGGAGATCCTTGGGGATCCTACCATCGCCCATTCTCATCTCGTGCCCTAATCAGTGCATTCGACTCTGCTTCAACATTGTGTACGTGCTGGTGATTCTAGCTCTCCCCAGGACGCTATTATTTGTCATCTTGTCTTACCAGGTGATGTCCATGATGTGTCAGAGGCAGCGCATGTGGTAGGTATTCAGCAGTTCTTCCTGGCGGGTGCTGGAAGTCTATGAGTGGAGTGTCTACGACTCACTGCCATATAGGAGAGTGCTCAGGACACAGGCTCTGTAGACCTGGATCTTTGTACATTCAGTCAGCTTATTGTTAGCCCACACTCTCTTTGTCATTCTGGACATGGTAGTAGATGCCTTTCCAATGCGTTTGTTTAGCTCCGTATCAAGAGAGAGGGAGTCAGAGATTTTGGAGCCCAGGTACACGAAGTCGTGAACGACTTCCAGTTTGTAATCAGAGATGCCGATGTCAGGTGGGGAGTCCACTCCTTGTCCCATGACCTGTGTTTTCTTCAATCTGATGATGAGTCCGAAAGCCTGACAAGCCTCGCTGACGCGGGTCATGAGCCGCTGGAGGTCTACGGCTGAATGGGCAGTGACTGCTGCATCGTCAGCAAAAAAGAAGTCGGGCTGGCACCTCAGCCGAACCTTTGTCTTGGCTCTCAGCATGGCAAGGTTAAAAGGCTTTCCATCCGACCTGGTCTGGAGGTAGATGCCCTCAGGGGCAGATCCGGAGGCGTGCTGCAGCATAGCTGCGAAGAAAATCTCGAATAGAGTTGTAACCAGGATGCAGCCCTGCTTTACTCCACTTCGGATGTCGAAGGCATTTGATATTAAGCCGTCAAAGACCATGGTGGCCTTCATGTTCTCGTGGAAAGATCTGATGATGCTGAGGAGCCTGGATGGGCATCTGATCTTAAGGAGGATTATGAACAAGCCATCCCTGCTGACGAGGTCGAAGGCCTTCGTAAAATCTATGAAGGCTACAAAAAATGGCTGCTTCTGTTCCCTGCATTTCTCCTGCAGTTGTTTGAGGGAAACGACCCTGTCGATGGTGGACCTGTTAGCTTGGAATCTGCACTGTGATTCTGGATAGACTGTCTCTCTGCATGTACTTGGAGCCTCTTCAATGTGACTCGAGCAAACATCTTTGCGACAATACTGAGGAGGGAGATGCCACGGTAATTGTTGTGACGATGTTGGCGTCCCTCATGTCCTGTGGCACCTTTCCTTCTTCCCAGTAGAGGCAGAGGATTTCATGCAGCTTTATGAGCAGGTTACCTCTGTAGCACTTCAAGGTCTCAGCTGGAATGCCATCTTTTCCAGGAGCTGTGCCAGAAGCAAGGGAGTCTAGGGCCTCGCTGAGTTCTTCGAGGGTTGGTTCGTTAGAGCGCCATTAACACAAGCAGGCACTCAATGGAACTCAGGGCATCTTCAGTGACCACATTCTCCTTGGCATATGGCTCAGAGTAGTGCTCGATCCAGCGCTTCAGCTGCAGTATCAGGTCCTGGATCATCTCGCCTGTGGCAGATTTCAGTGGGGGTGATCTACTTCTGGATTGGGCCGAGGGCCTGCTTGATGCCATCATACATCTCCTTTACATTGCCTGTATCTGCTGCAGTCTGTATCTGGAAGCAGAGCTGGAGCCAATAGTGGTTGGCACATCGCCTGGAGCTCTGCTGCACTTTGCGGCAAACGGCCCGAAGGATCTGTATGTTACAATGACTTGGGCTTGCTTTGTAGGGTGCCAAGGCATTTCTCATGTCTTCGATAACAGGATTCATTTCTTCCGAGTGGGCCTCGAACCAGTCTGCCGACTTGCTGGTCTTCTTGCCAAAGGTGGACATGGCAGTGTTAAACACAGCATCTCTGAAGTGCTCCCATCTTTTAAAGGTGGTGACCCTGGCCGGGCAAGGGAGAGCTTCCTCGAGCTCACACGCAAAATCTTCCATCTTGTCCTGATTGCGGGTTTTGCTGGTGTCGATGCGAGGTCTGCCCTCCTTTTTCAAGTAGTGAATCTTCTTTGTTTGCATCTTGACCCTGCTACATACCCAGGAGTGGTCGGTGTCACAGTTAGCCCTCTGTTACCTATGCATAATCGTGACGCTAGAAAAACTTGCACGCCTGGTTAGAATCAGATCAAACTCGTGCCAGTGCTTGGATCTGGCATGTCTCCAAGAGACTCGATGTTGAGGCTTTGAGCCGAAGAACGTATTGGTGACCCAGAGACCATGAAGGCAGCACAGATCTAGCAGACGTTACGCATTCTCATTCATCCTCCCTATGCCGAATTGACCCAGACTAGTGGGCCAAAAGTTGTGATCGGTACCCACTCTGACGTTGAGGTCGTCGAGGATAAACAGTGGCTCCTTTACAGGGATTCTTGCTATGAATGACACTGTTGAGGTCATCATAGAATTTTTCCTTCGACTCTGCTGTGTGTACTCACCTAGTTGTGTTTGCGGGGGTTGAGCTCTGGCTCTTTGGTGTGTGTCTGTGTGTGTGTACTCACCTAATTGTACGCACACAATTGTGATTGCGGGGGTTGAGCTTTGTGTGTGTGTGTGTGTGTGTGTACTCACCTAATTGTACGCACATAATTGTGATTGCGGTGGTTGAGCTTTGGCTCTTTGGTCCCACCTCTCAACTGTCAATCAACAGGTGTACAGGTTCCTGAGCCTACTGGGCTCTATCATATCTACACTTGAAACTGTGTATGGAGTCAATCTCCACCACATCACTTCCTAATGCATTACATTAGTCAACCACTCTGACACTAAAAAAGTTCATTCTAATATCTCTGATTTGGGCACTCAGTTTCCACCTGTGTCCCCTAGTGCATGTGCCCCTTGTGTTAAATAACATGTCTTTACCTACCCTGTCGTTTTCCTTGAGAATCTTGTGTGTACTCACCTAGTTGTGTTTGCAGGGGTTGAACTCTGGCTCTTTGGTCCCACCTCTCAACTGTCAATCAACAGGTGTACAGGTTCCTGAGTCTACTGGGCTCTATCATATCTACATTTGAAACTTTGTATGAAGTCAGCCTCCACCACAGCACTACATTCCATTTGTTAACTACCCTGTGTGACGATAATCTCTTTCAAGAGAGATTGACCCTGCTCTTCCCTATATCAGTCACGTCATTCTAAAGTACAAGATGCTACATTCAAGATACGTCCACCAGTAGCACAAAACATTTTGACCAGGAAGCAAAGCGTACCTTGCACCACCCGTCACGCCGGCTCACCACCCGTCGTCAACGAGCTAACTACCCATTCTCTGCCTGCCTGCTCCTGATTGGCTGGTGTATCGCCGACAGCACACCTGCACTTGCACTCACGCCCTCTACCTGAGTCGACGTCTGGGCCAGCTCAAGCCGTCCTCCTCAGAATATTCCTGTGCTCTTAGAAGTTGACATCTCTCTCTGGTATACTAAGCCCTGGCTGTCGTATACTAAGGGAGGTGGCAGCTCTAGCCAATATTATCAGCACCTGATTATTATTGCATTGCACATTATTTTATTGTAGAGTAAATTTTCATATCTAGTAATTATTCATGTTGCTTTGTTTGTTGACTTGTTTTGAATTTTACGTAAGCCAAGGGATTGTCTTTGTTCATATTTTGCTTTCTAAAGTAATTAAAATTTCATTGTTTATATTTTGTGTTTTGCGTGTCTTCCCATTACCTTACCACAGACAAACAGGCAAGCAGTCTCTTTTTTTTTGTAAGTGTGACCAGGCATTGACACCTGCCATTAGAGGACTGCCGAACATCAACACTCCAACACTTTACCGTCACACCTGTCACTGAAAAAATTCTTTCTAACGTCTCTGTGGCTCATCTGGGTACTAAGTTTCCACCTGTGGCCCCTTGTCCGTGTTTCACCCGCGCTAAAGAGTTTGTCTTTGTCCACCCTGTCAATTCCCCTAAGAATTTTGTAAGTGGTTATTATGTCTCCCCTTACTCTTCTGTTTTCCAGGGTTGTGAGGTTCAGCTCCTTTAGCCTTTCCTCGTAACTCATTCCTCTCAGTTTCGGAACCAGTCTGGTGGCATACCGCTGAATCTTCTCTAACTTCGTCTTGTGTTTAACTAGGTATGGACTCCAGGCTGGAGCTGCATACTCCAGGATTGGTCTTACATAAGTGGTATACAGGGTCGTGAACGATTTCTTTCACAAGCTTCTAACGGCAGTTCTTATATTGGCCAGTCTAGCATATGGTGCTGATGATAACCTTTTGATGTGGGCCTCTGGGGATAGGTTCGGTGTGATTTCAACCCCCAGTTCTTTCTCTCTATTTGACTCTTGTAGGATTTCACCGCCCAGATGGTACATTGTGCTCAGCCTTCTGCTCCCTTTGCCTAATTTCTATACTTTACACTTTCCTGAGTTGAACTTTACCAGCCATTTTCTAGACCATTCCTACAGTTTGTCCAGGTCGTCCTGTAGTCTCTCTCTATCTTCATCTGTTTTGATTCTTCTCATAATTTTTGCATCATCAGCAAACATTGAGAGGAATGAGTCTATACCCAGCAAACACAAAACGTTTCAAAAACTTTCATCTATCTCTTCCCATGGGTTTAGGAATAACTTGCATTGAGAATAGTGCAGGAGGAGCATTTGAGAAACTTTTAATCCAAAAATCCAAACACATAGGTTTTATAATAAATGTTTGTTCTAGAACTATTTTGTTCCTAATGTATTACAAATAGTTTTTACATGTTTAAATATAAAATTTATGGTGTTTTTTTGTAAAAGTCAATAATAAATTGTGAATGATATTTAATGGCTGAATGAAACCTTCAAAATATATATAGTTATTCTATGATCAGCAAAAAGTAGTCGTGTGTGTGCGTAGTCGTGTGTGGGCGTAGACGTGTGTGGGTGAAGTCATGTGTGGGCATAGTCGTGTGTGGGTGTAGTCGTGTGTGGGTGTAGTTGTGTGTGGGTGTAGTCGTGTATGGGTGTAGTCGTGTGTGGGTGTAGTCGTGTGTGGGTGTAGCTGAATGTGTGTGTAGCTGGTCGAGGGTGTAGTCATGTGGGGGTGTAGTCGAGTGTCGGTGTAGCCGGGTGTGAGTGTAGCTGGTCATGGGTGTTGTAGTGTGGGGGTGTAGTCGTGTGTGGGTGTATCCAGTTGAGGGTGTAGTCGTGTGTGTGGGCATAGCCAGTTGAGGGTGTAGTTGTGTGTACTCACCTAGTTGTGCTTGCGGGGGTTGAGCTCTGGCTCTTTGGTCCTGCCTCTCAACTGTCAATCAACAGGTGTACAGGTTCCTGAGCCTATTGGGCTCTATCATATCTACACTTGAAACTGTGTATGGAGTCAGCCTCCACCACATCACTTCCTAATGCATTCCATTTGTCAACCACTCTGACACTAAAAAAGTTGTGTGGGTATAGCAAGCTGAGGGTGTAGTCGTGTGTGGGTGTTGTCATGTCTGGGTGTAGCCGATGTGAGTGTAGCTGGTTGAGGGTGTCGCCTGGGTACACTTGAGCAGTGGAGACAAGGGACAGGACATGCTATATAACGGTCGTCGGTGACCATGTCTGAACACTCGCCAGAGCTATGAAATTATAAAACGAAATGTTGCAAATATTAAAACAAGTCGTAAATATGCAGCAAAAAAATAAGACATGTCAATGCATTATTATTATTGCGGGTTTAAAAATTAAAAAATTGATGGACATATTTCTGAATTCAGATGATATAATATTGGGGTATAGTTTGAGATTTCGAACACTGCTACTACCCCCCTGAGGCTGCAGTCTGACTGTAGACCTTGTCTTGTGAACACGTGGTCGATGCTCCTACACGCCACTACACAACCCTACACGCCAGTACACGCTCCTACAGAACCCTACACGCCAGTACACGCTCCTACAGAACCCTACACGCCAGTACACGCTCCTACAGAACCCTACACGCCAGTACACGCTCCTACAGAACCCTACACGCCAGTACACGCTCCTACAGAACCCTACACGCAAGTACACGCTCCTACTGAACCCTACACGCAAGTACACGCTCCTACAGAACCCTACACGCCAGTACATGCTCCTACAGAACCCTACACGCCAGTACACGCCACTACACAACCCTACACGCCAGTACACGCTCCTACACAACCCTTCACGCCACAACACCACCCCAACACACGCCCCTACACGCCACTATACCGCCACCCCCCCCCACCACCGCCACCACCGCCCCACACCACCAACGCCACCCCCAACACCAATGCCACCACCTCCAACACCACCGCCGCCACTCCCAACACCACCGCCGCCACCCCCAACACCAACACTGCCAACCCCAACACCACCGCCGCCACCCCCCACACCACCGCCGCCACCCCACACCACCGCCGCCATCCCCCACACCACCGCCGCCACCCCCTACACCACAACCGCCACCCCCTACACCACCGCCGTCACCCCCTACACCACCGCCGCCACCCCCAACACCATCACTGCCATCCCCACACCACCGCCGCCACCTCCAACACCATTGCTGCCATCTCCACACCACCGCCACCAAGTCCAACACCTCTGCCACCACCCCCACACCACTGCCGCCACCGCCACCCCCAACACCATCGCCGCCACCCCCACACAAACCGTCGTCACCTCCAACACCACCGCCTCCACCCCCAACACCACCGCCGCCACCTTCAACACCACCGCCGCCACCCCCACACCACCGTCGCCATCCCCCACACCACCGCTGCCACCCCTTACACCACCGCCGCCTCCCCCAACACCACTACTGCCACCCCAACACCACCGCCGCCATCCCCCCACACCACCGCCGCCACCCCCCCACACCACCGCCGCCACCCCCACACCACCACCACCTCCAACACCACCGCCGCCACCTCCAACACCACCGCCGCCACCTCCAACACCACCGCCACCACCCCCAACACCACCGCTGCCACCCCCAACACGACCGCCGCCTCCCCCAACACCACTACTGCCACCCCAACACCACCGCCGCCATCCCCCCACACCACCGCCGCCACCCCCCCACACCACCGCCGCCACCCCCACACCACCACCACCTCCAACACCACCGCCACCACCTCCAACACCACCGCCGCCACCCCCAACACCACCGCTGCCACCCCCAACACGACCGCCGCCACCTCCAACACCACCGCCGCCACCCCCAACACCACCGCTGCCACCCCAACACGACCGCCGCCACCTCCAACACCACCGCCGCCACCCCCACACCACCGTCGCCATCCCCCACACCACCGCTGCCACCCCTTACACCACCGCCGCCTCCCCCAACACCACTACTGCCACCCCAACACCACCGCCGCCATCCCCCCACACCACCGCCGCCACCCCCCCACACAACCGCCGCCACCCCCACACCACCACCACCTCCAACACCACCGCCGCCACCTCCAACACCACCGCCGCCACCTCCAACACCACCGCCACCACCCCCAACACCACCGCTGCCACCCCCAACACGACCGCCGCCTCCCCCAACACCACTACTGCCACCCCAACACCACCGCCGCCATCCCCCCACACCACCGCCGCCACCCCCCACACCACCGCCGCCACCCCCACACCACCACCACCTCCAACACCACCGCCACCACCTCCAACACCACCGCCGCCACCCCCAACACCACCGCTGCCACCCCCAACACGACCGCCGCCACCTCCAACACCACCGCCGCCACCCCCAACACCACCGCTGCCACCCCAACACGACCGCCGCCACCTCCAACACCACCGCCGCCACCCCCAACACCACCGCTGCCACCCCAACACGACCGCCGCCACCTCCAACACCACCGCTGCCACCCCAACACGACCGCCGCCACCTCCAACACCACCGCCGCCACCCCCAACACCACCGCTGCCACCCCAACACGACCGCCGCCACCTCCAACACCACCGCTGCCACCCCAACACGACCGCCGCCACCTCCAACACCACCGCCACCACCCCCACACCACCGCCACCACCTCCAACACGACCGCCACCACCCCCAACACCACCGCTGCCGCCCCCAACACGACCGCCGACACCTCCATCACCACCGCCGCCACCTCCAACACCACCGCCACCACCTCCAACACGACCGCCGCCACCTCCAACACCACCGCTGCCACCTCCAACACCACCGCCGCCACCTCCAACACCACCGCCGCCACCTCCAACACCACCGCCACCACCTCCAACACCACCGCCGCCACCTCCAACACCACCGCCACCACCTCCAACACCACCGCCACCACCTCCAACACCACCGCCGCCACCTCCAACACCACCGCCGCCATCTCCAGCACCACCGCCGCCACCCCCAACACCAACGCTGCCATCTCCAACACCACCGCCGCCACCCCCAACACCATCGCCGCCACCCCTAATACCACCGCCACCCCCAACACCACCGCTGCCACCCCCACACCACCGCCGCCACCCCCAACACCACCGCCGCCACCCCCAACACCCCTGCTGCCACCCCCACACCACCGCTGCCACCCCCAACACCCCTGCTGCCACCCCCACACCACCGCCGCCACCCCCAACACCCCTGCTGCCACCCCCACACCACCGCTGCCACCCCCACACCACCGCTGCCACCCCCAACACCACCGCCGCCACCCCTAATACCACCGCCGGCACCTCCAACACCATCGCTGCCACCTCCAACACCACCACTGCCACTCCCAACACCACCGCCGCCACCCACACTACACGACACCAAATCCCTACACCAGGCTACTACACGACACCACCATATCACACCACTACACCACGCCACTACACCACGCCACTACACCACTACTACTAATACTACAACTACTACACCACCACTACACTCCTACAACTACTACTACACCACCACTACACTACTACACCAGGCTTCTACACCATGCCACTACACCAGGCTACTTCACCACACAATTACACCAGGGTACTACATCAGGCTACTACACCACAACTACACTACTACACCAGGCTACTACACCATGCCACTACACCAGGCTACTTCACCACACAATTACACCAGGGTACTAAACCAGGCTACTACACCACCACTACACTACTACACCAGGCTACTACACCATGCCACTACACCAGGCTACTTCACCACACAATTACACCAGGGTACTACATCAGGCTACTACACCACAACTACACTACTACACCAGGCTACTACACCATGCCACTACACCAGGCTACTTCACCACACAATTACACCAGGCTACTACACCACGGTACTACACCAGGCTACTACACCATGCTACTACACCACACCACTACACCAGGCAACTACACCAGGATTCTACACCATGCCATTACACCAGGCTACTACACTACGCCACTACACCAGGATACTACACGCCACTAAACCAGGCTACTACACCACGCTACTATACCACGACACTATACCAGGCTACTACACCACGCCACTACAACAGGCTACTTCACCAGGCTACACCACGCCACTACACCAGGCACTACGCCACAACACCAGGCTACTACACCAGGGTACTACACCACGCCACTACACTACAACACGGCACTACACCACGCTACTACACCAGACAACTCCACCATGCTAGTACACCAGGCTACTACACCTCACCACTACACAAGGGTAGTACACCACCTTGAGGTTACTTTGAGGTGCTTCCGGGGCTTGGCGTCCCTGAGGCCCGGTCGTCGACCAGACTTCCTGGTTGCTGGACTGATCAACCAGGCTGGTTGATCTGGCTACTAAACAAGACTACACCAGGCTACTAAACCAGACTACTACACCACGCCACTACACCATGCCACTACACCACGCCACTACATCATGCCACTACACCATGCCACTACACCACGCCACTACACCATGCCACTACACCACGCCACTACACCATGCCACTACACCACGCCACTACATCATGCCACTACACCAGGCTACTGTACCACACCACTACACCAGGTTACTACACCATGCCACTTCACAATGCCACTACATCACACTACTACACCATCACACTACACCAGGCTACTACACTATGCCACTACACCAGGCTACTACACCACGCTACTACACCTCACCACTACACCAGGCTACTATACCAGGCTACTACACCATGCCACTACACCAGGCTACTACACCATGCCACTACCCCAGGCTACTACACTATGCCACTAAACCAGGCTACTAAAAGCCACTATACCAGGCTACTACACCATGCTACTAAACCATGCCACAACACCAGGCTACTACACCACGCAACAACACCAGGCTACTACACCACTGTACTACACCAGGCTACTACACCATGCCACTACACCAGGCTACTACACCACACCACTATAACACGCCACTGCACCATGCTATTTCACCAAGCCACTACAGGCTACTACACCATGCCCCTACACCAAGCCACTACACCACGCTACTTCACCAGGCTACTATACACCACTAAACCAGACAACTACACCAGGCTACTACACCAAGTCACTACACCAGGCTACTACACCACACAACTACACCAGGCTACTACACCACACCACTATAACACGCCACTGCACCATGCTATTTCACCAAGCCACTACAGGCTACTACACCATGCCCCTACACCAAGCCACTACACCAGGCTACTACACCACACAACTACACCAGGCTACTACACCATGGCACTACACCAGGCTACTGCACACCACTAAACCAGGCTAATACACCACGCAACTACACCACACCACTACACCACACCACTGCACCAGGCTACTACACAACACCATTACACCACACCACTACACCAGGCTACTACACCATGCTACTACACCAGGCTACTACATTCCACTACTTCAGGCTACTACATGCTACTACACCACACCACTGCACCAGGCTACTAAACAACACCATTACACCACACCATTACTCCAGGCTTCTACACCATGAAACTTCATGCCACTACACCAGGCTACTACACCAGGCTACTACAACATGCCACTACGCCAGGCTACTACACCACACCACTACACCAGGGTACTACACCAGGCTACTGCACCATGCCACTACAAGCTACTACACCAGGCTATTACACCACGTCACTATATCATGTTACTACATCAGGCTACTACACCATGCCACTACACCATGCTACTACACCACATCACTACACCACATCACTACATCACCCCACTACACCACGCCACTACACCACAAAACTACACCAGGCTACTACAACACGATTCTACACGCCACTACACCACGCTACTACATGGCACTATATCAGGCTACTACACCACGCCACTACACCCTGCCACTACACCACGCCAATACACCAGGCTACTACATAACGCCAAAACTCCAGGCTACTACTCTTAACCACAACACCAGGCTACTACACAATGCCACTACACTACTACACCATGCTACTACATGCCACTATACCAGGTTATTACACCACGCCACTACACCAGGTTACACCACCAGGCTACTAAGCACGCCACTATACAACGCCTCTTCACCATGCCACTTCACTACATCATGGCCCTACACCACGCCACTACACCAGGCTACTACACCACACTACTACACCAGGCTACTACACACCATTACACAAGGCTACTACACCATGCCACTACACCAGGCTACTACACCACACCACTACACCAGGCTACTACACCATGATACTACACCAGGCTACTTCACCACGCCACTACACCACGCCACTACACCAGGCTACTACACAATGCCACTAAACAATGCCACTACACCAGGCTACTACACCATGCCACTACAACAAACTACTACACCAGGCTACTACACCACGCAACTTCCCCAGGTTACTACACCACACTACTACACCACACCACTACACCAGGCTACTACACCAGGCTACTGCCCCAGGCTTCTACACAACGCCACTACACCACGTCACTACACCAGGCTACTACACAATGCCACAACACCAGGCTACTACACCACGCCACAACACCAGGCTACTACACCATGCCACTACATGCTACTATACCATGCTACTACTTGCCACTATACCAGGCTACTACACCACATCACTACACCAGGCTACTACACCACGTCACAACACCAGGCTACTACACCACGCCACTTCATTACACCACACTACTATAAAACGCCACTGCACCATGCTATTTCACCATGCCACTATTCCAGGCTACTACATGCCCCTACACCACACCACTACACCAGGCTACTACACCAGGTTACTACACCATGCCCCTACACCACACCACTACACCAGGCTACTACACCACGCTACTACACCAGGTTACTACACCATGCCACTTCACAATGCCACTACATCACACTACTACACCATCACACTACACCAGGCTACTACACTATGCCACTACACCTCACCACTACACGAGGCTACTATACCAGGCTACTACACCATGCCATTACACCAGGCTACTACACCATGCCACTACAAGCTACTACACCATAGTACTACACCACATCACTACACCACATCACTACACCATGCTACAACACCAGACTACTACGCAACGTCGCTACACCTATTCTTTCTATTCTCTCTCCTTCTTTCTCTCTCTCTCTCTCTCTCTCTCTCTCTCTCTCTCTCTCTCTCTCTCTCTCTCTCTCTCTCTCTCTCTCTCTCTCTCTCTCTCTCTCTCTCTCTCTCTCTCTCTCTCTCTCTCTCTCTCTCCACTCGCTCTGTCTTACCTCACCCCTCTCTCTTCTCTCCTCTCCTCTCTCTCTCCCCTCTCTTTTTTCCTTCTCTCCCCCCCTCTCTCTCTCTCTTCTTTATCTCTCTCTCCATGTCTCTCCCTCTCTCCTCTTGCTGTCTTTCTCTCCTCTCCCTGTCTATCTCTCTTTGTAAATGCAATAAAGATAATTATACCTAAAAATTCCAATAGTTAATAATTAGAATTAACGTTGGAAAACCTTTGCTCCAAAACGTTATATCGTAACATTTAAAACACGTTTTATTTCAAAGTTATGACCTCACGTTTGATTTTCGTTTTTACAAATTCTGAAAACACGTGTATAAAACGTAATTTGAAACGAGATAAAACTAATAAATTTTCATTTTTAAAAAGTTTAAAAAACTCTAAAATGTTTGGTGGGGTGAAGGTAGGGAGGAAGGGAGACTGAAGCAGACATGCCAGAGTGAGCCGGGTGAGCCAGGGTGAGCCAGGGTGAACCAGGGTGAACCAGGGTGAGCCAGGGTGAGCCAGGGTGAACCAGGGTGAGCCAGGGTGAGCAGAGGTGAGCTGGGGTGAGCCAGGGTGAGCCAGGGTGAACCAGGGTGAACCAGGGTGAGCCAGGGTGAGCCAGGGTGAGCCAGGGTGAACCAGGGTGAGCCAGGGTGAGCCAGGGTGAGCCAGGGTGAACCAGGGTGAGCCGGGGTGAGCAGAGGTGAGCCGGGGTGACCCGGGGTGAACCAGGGTGAACCAGGGTGAGCCAGGGTGAGCCAGGGTGAACCAGGGTGAGCCAGGGTGAGCCAGGGTGAACCAGGGTGAGCCGGGGTGAGCAGAGGTGAGCCGGGGTGAGCCAGGGTGAGCCAGGGTGAACCAGGGTGAACCAGGGTGAGCCAGGGTGAACCAGGGTGAGCCAGGGTGAGCCAGGGTGAACCAGGGTGAGCCGGGGTGAACCAGGGTGAGCCGGGGTGAGCCAGGGTGAGCCAGGGTGAACCAGGGTGAGCCAGGGTGAACCAGGGTGAGCCAGGGTGAACCAGGGTGAGCCAGGGTGAACCAGGGTGAGCCGGGGTGAGCAGAGGTGAGCCGGGCTGAGCCAGGGTGAACCAGGGTTAACCAGTGTGAACCAGGGTGAGCCAGGGTGAGCCAGGGTGAACCAGGGTGAGCCAGGGTGAACCAGGGTGAGCCGGGGTGAGCAGAGGTGAGCCGGGGTGAGCCAGGGTGAACCAGGGTGAGCCGGGGTGAGCAGAGGTGAGCCGGGGTGAGCCAGGGTGAACCAGGGTGAGCCGAGGTGAGCCGGGGTGAGCCAGGGTGAGCCAGGGTGAACCGGGGTGAGCCGGGGTGAGCCAGGATGAGCCAGGGTGAGCCAGGGTGAGCCGGGGTTAAGCCCCTCACCAACACCTCAAGACCTCCAAAAGCCGGCATAATCCACAGTTAATTAATGAATTAATGTCATATATATGATTGTTAAATGTGATTTATGCTGCACATGATTATAATGGCAGGTGTGTAACATATATTTAGACTAGGATTATTGGAGAACTTCCTTTAGTGATAAATGGGCTGGGTTCGAGGCTCCTCTCAGGTCTGCGGACACTGCACGGTGTTGCCGCTCGTGTGGCTCTGTTACATGCACAAGGTCGCTTGCACTGAAGACATGTGTGAGCAGGGAACCCCACACCTTGTTACAAGGTCAACAACACTCTCTCTTGGCAAGTGTACTACACCCGTGATCTCTTAAACTTGTACACCTTCTCTCTCATAACCCGGGAAGGAGGTTCAGAGACAACAACACACTCTCAGCAAGATAATACACCTAAGAACATAAGAATCATGGAAACTGCAAAACGCTTATTGGCCCATACAAGGCAGTTCATATCTTTATCCACCCAAACTCATTCTTATATATGCCTAACCTATGCTTGAAACAGTCAAGGGATCCAACTTCTATTATGAGGTAATTGGTTCCACAAATCAACAACTCACTTTCCGAACCAGTATTTACCCAGGTCTTTCCTAAATCTAAACTTATCCAATTTATACCCATTGTTTTGTGTAGTTATGTTTTGATACTTTTAATAGCCAAATAATATCCATTTTGTTATGCCCATTCATCCACTTGCGCACCTTAATCATGTCAACCCTAATACTTCGCCTTTCTAGTGAATGAAAATTTAGCTTTGTCAAGTTTTCTTCATATGATAGGTTTCTTATTTGCGGGTTTAACTTTATCATCCTATGCTAGACACGTTCTAGTGATTTTTTATCCATTCTATAGTATGGCGACCAAAACTGAAGTAAATTATATCATGTAGTGCCTCATATTATGAGGCACTCCACAGGGAGCTTTGAGGTATTCCACTTACAACATTTTCTCAGTCTGAATTAAATCCATTTATACTAACTCATTGTTTCCTCTGGTACAGCCATGCCTTAATCCAACATAATATAGTACCCACAATATCGTGAGGCTCTACCTTTTAATCAATCTTTCATGTGGCACAACATCAAAAACCTCTCAACTATCATCAGCGTCAACTATGCTGGAATAGAGTAAAAGCAAATTTGCTAAACATGAACGGCCGTTAGTAAAACCATGTTGTGAATCATTAATTAATTTATGTTTTTCAAGATGAACACGAATGGCTTTTTCAGATATCGTTTCAAGCTACTTTCTCACAATCAATATAAATAAAAATGGAAATGTTCGTTTGTTCAAAATCGCTAATCTCCGAAAGTTCTTCACCGATTGCTTTGAATTTTTCACACAATGTTCCATTCGCATCCGGCCAGGTTTTTATATACCTACTATATAGATGCCTCTCCTGTGACAGGTAAAAAAAACATGCGTTTTTGAAAAACAGCGGAATCTGTTGCACATAATAGCAACATTCACGCTATACTAAATATGTCAGGAATTCAATGTCAATGTTTCCGATTGAATTGATAATTTTTTTCATATATTTCGATTTACTTTATTTTTTATTGAACTATTTTGTGTGACATTGTGCTAGAATTGAGCTGTGTTGTTTACCATACCGTTCATTTCGTAAGTATAAGTATAGATGCCACACCTGTGACTGGTAAAACTTTTTATAAAACTGTGACTTTTCTTGACAAACAGCGCCATCTGTTGCATGTAGGAGCAACATACATGCTATACTAAATATGTTACAATTCCATTTCAATGTTTCTGATTGCATTAATAAATTTAATTTTCATAGATTTTGATTTATTTTCATTTTGATTTATTTTCATTTTGATTTAATTATTTTGTGAGAATTGCGTTGTAATTGAGCTGTGTTGTTTACCATACCGTTCATTTCGTGAGTATAGTTTATTTATTTAGTTTTGTTCATATTTTCTTGGCATTTTTTAACTGTTTTTTTATACTACAGTGATGGGAACATCAGATCCCTTGATGTTCCAAATTTTCTGATGGGAACATCAGACCATTTGGGAAGGCATCGGACGAGGGCATGGGGAATGGTGGGGATGACGAGGGGACGGAAGTGAGAGATGGTGAGGAACATGAGGGGACATGGGAGGGGGTAATGGTGGGGAAAGACGAGGGAGCGAGGGAATTTGGGATGGTGGGGATGAGGTGATGGGGGAATGAGGAATGGTGGAGAGGACAATGGGACAGGGGAGTGGAGCATGGTAGAAAGGAAGAGAGAATGGTGGAGTGGGGAATGGTTGGGAGGCTAAGGAGACGGGTGAGGAGAGAATGGTGGAGACGACTGTGGGAAAGGGAAGGTTGCTGTGGCTCAGCAACCGTTGCTGAGCCACAGCACCGCGTGGCCGGGTACTGCTAGTCTATATGAATAAAAATGGAAATGTTTGTGCATAATCGCTAATCTCCGAAAGTTCTTCACCAATTGCTTTGAAATTTTCACACAACGTTTAATTCGCATCTGAGCAGGTTTTTATATACATACTATATTGATGTCACTTCTGTGATGGTAAAAAAAACATGCTTTTTCTAAAAAACTGTGTTTTTCATGTGAGAGAAATATTCGAAACCTCTTTACCGATTTCTTTGAAATTTTGACACATCGTTGCATTCGAATAGGCGCGTCTTTTTATATACTACTATGTAGATGCCACCCCCGTGACAGGTAAGAACATGCGTTCTTGAAAAACAGCGCTATATGTTGCACATAATAGCAGCATGCACACTATACTAAATATGTCACGAATTCCATTTCAATATTTCCGATTGCATTGATAAGCTTTATTTTCATAGATTTTATTTTTTATTTTTTTTTATTGAATTATATTGTGAGACATTGTGTTGGAATTGAGCTGTGTTGTTTACCATACCGTTCACTTCGTAAGTATAGATGCCACACCTGTGACATGTAAAGCTACGTTGTTCTTTTTAAACAACGCCATCTCTTGCATGTAAGAGCAACACGCACATGCTATACAATATATGTTAAAATGCCATTTCATTGTTTCTGATTGCACTGATCAATTGAATTTTCATACTTTTTGATTTATTTTCATTTTGATTTAAATATTTTGTGTGAATTGCATTGTAATTGAGCTGTGTTGTTTACCATACTGTTCATTTTGCGAGTATAGTTTATTTTTTTATTTTTTTCATATTTTCATTTAATTTTCTAACTGTTTATCTTATATTTCAGTGATGGGAACATCAGATGTTCCCAATTTTCTGATGGGAACAGCAAACCATTTAGGAAGGCATCAGACGAGTGAGTGGGGAATGGTGGGGATGACGATGGGACGGAAGTGAGAGATGGTGGGGAGGACGAGGGGAGAAGGGTGGGGGTAATGGTAGGGAAGGACGAGGGGATAGGGTAGTTTGAGATGGTGAGGACGAAGGGATGAGGGAATGGAGAATGGTGGGGGACGACAAAGGGACAGGGGAGTAGGGTATGGTTGGAAGGACGAGGGAATGGTGGAGTGGGAAATGGTGGGGATGACGAGGGAACGGTGGAGTTGGGAACGGATGGGAGGCCGAATTGGAATTCGTCGTGAATTCGAATTGCATTCGAATTGGATCGTGTTTTTATATACCTACTATATACATGACTTTCCTGTGATAGGAAAAAACATGTGTCTTTTTTTAAACAGCGCCATCTGTTGGACATAAAAGCAACACACACTGTAATCTCCCAAAGTTCTTCACTGATTTCTTTGAAATTCTGACACAACGTTCCATTCATATATGTGCGTGATTTTATATACCTACTATATAAATGTCACACCTGTGACAAATAATTTTTTTGTTTAAAAACAGCGCTATCTGTTGCACGTAATAACAACACACACGCAATATTAGATATGCTACAAATTCCATTTCAGTGTTTCCGATTGCATTGATATATTGAATTTTCATAGATTTCGATTTATTTTAATTTTTACTGAATTATTTTGTATGACATTGTGTTGGATTTGAACTGTGTTGTTTACCATACTGTTCATTTCATAGATATGAGCATAGATGGCACACCTGTGACTGGTAAAACTCTGCTTTTCTTGAAAAACAGCACCATCTGTTGCATGTAAGAGCAACACACATGCTATACTAAATATGTTAGAATTCAATTTCAATGTTTTTGATTGCATTGATAAATTGAATTTTCATAGATTTTGATTTATTTTCATTTTGATTTAATTATTTTGTGTGAATTGCATTGGAATTGAGCTGTGTGGTTTACCATACCATTTATTTCGTGAGTATAGTTTATTTGTTTATTTTTTCATATTTTTGTTTCATTTTTTAACGGTTTTTCTCATATTTCAGTGAAGGGAACATCAGATCACTTGAAGTTCCCAATTTTCTGATGGGAACATCACACCATTAAGGAAGGCATCGGATGAGGGAGAGGGGAATGGTTGGGATGATGAGGGGGACTAAGGAGGGGTTATTGGTGGGGATGGACGAGAGGACGGGGGAGTTTGGGGATGATGGGGACGAGGGGAATGGGGGAACGGAGAATGATGGGGAGGAGAAAGGGACAGGGGAGTGGGGCATGGTGGGAAAGAAGAAGGGATGGTGGAGTGGGGAATGGTGGGGAGGACGAGGGGACGGTGGAGTGGGGAATGATTGAGAGGCCGAGGAGACAGGTTAGGGGGCAATGGTGGGGAGGACCAGGGGACAGGGAAGGTTGCTGTGGCTCAGCCACCCGGTACTGCTAGTAGACAATAAGCTAGTTGGCAATAACTTTGACGCAATGGATCTATCTCCTTCCTTGAAAATTGGTACCACATTAGCAACCTTTAACGACTCTGGCACTCTGCCTGACTCTAAAGATTTATTATATATGATAGACAACTGCTCGCAAATCTCATCTTTGCATTCGTTAAGGACCCTGGCAAATATTTCGTCCGGCTCTGAGGATTTGTTTGGCTTGAGTTTTACTATTTGTTTAATAATATCTTCCCTGGTAACTGCTAAACTAGTCGACCTGTCCTCTTCCTCACCAATATAGACTTGTTGGACTGAAGGCATAATGTTACGTTCTTCTTTAGTAAATGCATAGAACAAAAATTTGTTTTAAATTCTACTCATCTCTTCGTCATTATCAATTATCTGAACTCTCTCGGTTTTTAATGGATCTATCCTATCCCTAATTATTTGTGTTCGGTGCAACTGAAAAAAAACTTATTGTTTAGGATTTAAATTGACTTTCCCATTTTAAGTTCTTTTGTACCAAGCTCTCTTTTTACCTATAAGGTTCTTCAGATCATTTGTTATCCAATTCGGGTATTTATAATTCGGTCTATTCAAATTGTATGGAATATTACGTTCCTGTGATCTGTTTAGAATATTTTTAATTACGTTTTATTTTGTTTCCACATCAACATCCCTCCTAACGTCACCCATCGTTGGGTTCACGTCTCGCGCGAAGACCTGCCCATACCCCATGCCCAGGACTTTCAAATATATTACACCTAATATTTATAAGGCAATTAAAATCAGCTTATCGGAAATTTAATACTTTAACGGAATTCTCTCTGACACATCTATTCCATTCTTTGCTAAATGTGACTTGTTTGTGATTACTGGCCCCTAGCCCACTCTTTATTTTGGTGTCATTAATTTGTGTCTCCCAGTTAGTTAACACTAAGTCTAAAACATTGTATTACTGCATTGGTTCCTTAATGTGTTGCTTAAAGAAGGAATCGTCCATTAATTTTAGAATATCTTTTGCTTCGTTATTCTCAGTTTTGTTAAGCCAGTTTATTCCAATAATATTAAAGCCACTCATGACACAAATACTGTTTGACCTAGATGCTCTAGTTATTTTATCCCGTAGATGCTTTGCTTTCATTCTGGCTAAGATTGTTGGCATGCAAATAACTCAAATTTCTAGATTTTTAGTTTTTTCGTTTAATTCTAACCAAATAGTTTCTGAATGTTGCTCCGTTTTGATTTCCTCTTTGAGACTATATTTTAAATATTCTCTGACACATATGGTTACTCCCCTTCCTTGTCTACTATGTCTATCTGTATGAAATAGTTTAAATCCGTTTATATATAATTCATCAAATAGTTCTCTGGTTGCAAAATTCAACCATGTTTCAGTAAGTGTAATAATACCTATTGTTTCTGTGCAGACAAGAACATTTAATTGTTTATTTTCTTTCTTAGACTTCTACTGTTAATGTATATACCTTAAGAACATTGCTATTTTGAGTTCCTTCCCCATCTCTGTTCCATTCTCCAATTCTTTGTCGGTAGCAATTTCACTTTTAACCAATTCAGTTGTCAATACAGGTGTGAGGTAGTCTGGTAGGACAGTTGTCAGTACAGGTGTGAGGTAATCTGGTAGGACAGTTGTCAGTACAGGTGTGAGGTAATCTGGTAGGACAGTTGTCAGTACAGGTGTGAGGTAGTCTGGTAGGACAGTTGTCAGTACAGGTGTGAGGTAGTCTGGCAGGACAGTTGTCAGTACAGGTGTGAGGTAGTCTGGTAGGACTGTTGTCAGTACAGGTGTGAGGTAGTCTGGTAGGACAGTTGTCAGTACAGGTGTGAGGTAGTCTGGTAGGACAGTTGTCTGCACAGCAGTTTGTGTGATACTGTGTCTGTACACTGTCAGTTATAAGTATTACGCACGCATAATTGCTTACCGTTTCAAGTGACAAGTGATTACCCTAATTAACTAATTGTTACCAGTTCAAGTGACAAGTGACCCGTAACTAATTATATGTTTGTGTTGTAACACACTAGTTAGTGAGACGTGTGTGAGTGTCACTGGCCCTGAAGGCTTGCCTCGCTAGGAACAACAAGTCTTCTACAAACGTCTTTACATTTGTATTCATTTCATCCAGTTAAGGCATTTAACACCTGACGTCTTCATTACATTAAGTGTAGACGTGTAGCGGAGGTGATGACGATGACATTACTTAGGATGATAGACGATGACTCATGAGGACAATAACATACAAATTCACTTGTCGAATTGATGACGATGGCTACAGTATGACATGATCAGATGATGACAAGGGCAAACAAGGGAAAGACATAGGACGAGTTGGTAACGATGTAACCACATATAACATGAGTTGATGACTGTGACAACACTGAGAAGGTTGTGAAGGACACCGAGTTGTGTGAGGTGTTGAAGCACCGTTGGGTGTTCCCAGCCGCGCTCTAGTCAACTGTACCACGACTAGAACGCGTTTGGGAACATTCAGCACATAGGTTCGAACCCTGCTCAAGGCTCTTGTGGATTTGTACTGTTGTGAATAATGTGCTGGAGCGCGTGTTGATGTTGGATGGTGATGTTACGCCCTGTTGAGAAGATGACTGGAGGAGCGTTGCCGGTGTGTACTCTACGGACCTAAAACCTTCCTTCCTTATAATACACATTTTCTCCAGGCTCGCTTTCCAGGTATTATAGCTTTTAAGAATCTTTAAGACAAGTTAATTATGGTATAACAAGTTAATAAGACATATTTTGGTGAGATGAATTCATTTTTCTGCTGTAACCCTCCCAGAAAATATATTGTGTCACCTATATCTATGTGTAGTAGATTATAATTATTTACCTGTTCCCGTTGGTTCCCTGACACACCAGTCATTAACACTCTCCTTGTTCCTAAATTAACCAAGCTACCATTCTTGGATTTTATTAGAAATTAGCGATTTCACTATATATGATATACTGATCTTACTCTTGGGTGTCCAAATACCAGTGTATGTCTACTAATGTATTTCTTGTAACGTAAGGAGGTGAATGTTAAGTGTAAGTGTTTCCCAAGTCACTGTAGAGCTGCGGTGCCTGAAGAAGACGGCTGTCACCGTTGATATTAAGACTCTATACTATTTAGAGTTGATAGTTTATGGCATTCTGTAATTAGAAAAGAGTTACCAGGTTGCATCAGTGTGTGTGCCCACTCTACTAAAGTGCTGCTCGGGGTAATGATGGTAATGATAACGATAATCACAAGACTAACATTACTAGATTGCTTCAGCTGTGTTGCAAGGACGCCCCGGGGTCACATAATGTTGCATGCTCGTGCACAGGTTCGACGCTTCCCTTGAGGCACTTTATGAAGTTTATGCTTCATATTACAAAAGTAAAGGTGTCGCTTTTTCATATTCTAAGTGACTTTAGCTTCTGAACACACACATGTATCTCAAGACTATAATGGCTTGTGTTAGTTCTCATAAATACATAAGATATCAGGTTTGATTTACATTTCTTTATTGTTATCTGGAGGTGTTGGAATATAGTAGTTAACTCAATAATATATGAGCCAATTTTTTTCGTATATATACTTACATACATCGAATTTAAAAAGAATTCTTCCACTGAGGAAAGTTGATATACGTGACCAAACTTGCCCTAGATTTGATACAAACCTGCGTTAGGAACCTTCTGCGTACTTTATTACTGAATGTTTATCCCTATGTTTATCACAGATTTATAAACTGTGTCTCACAGTTACCCATCATAGCCGGGTAACCTGCTTCTTCACTAGCACCTTCGCCGCGCATATATATGTCACGGCGAAGGTAATGCAAGATCTATAGACCTGAGCGTCTAAGAACTCTGTACATAGTGTCCATAGTCTGTATAAAGTGTATATATGTCACCGGGCAGTATGAGACGCCCTCTCCCGTCAGAAGAGCACTCCGCTCGGAAGTTCTAGTTAAACTGCTGGCGTTCATTTCATGATACAGTTGACAAAGGATGTGACGTCACTGCACGTGTATAAATACCGGTGACCTGTATTACCAATTCAGTCTCTTCAGGTGCTCTCCAAGGTGAAACACCTCTAGCTGTCCATGACCTGCTCCGGTAGATCATTCTCAAGTTGTGATGTTGTGGTATGGCGGCGAGAACCAATGGGAAACAAAAAATATTCGCCAAAAAATTGAAAATTATTAAAATTTGAACAAAATCTTACGGCATATGGTATCAAAGTCGTGAAACGTCAGTCCCAATATGATAAAAAAATAGATTTTTGACGATTTGTTTACGAATAAATCAGGGCGCCGCGCCACCAGCACAAGTAGCATTGAAATCTGCCCGTCACCACGGTCTCGCCCGACTGCTTTGTAACAATTGGATTTAAACAAAACTAAAAAAAAAAAATATGCATATATATATAATAGTACATATGCCCGTGACACCTGACATTGCCAGTGGTGGTGGCCACCACACCTCACAACACTGTGACCGAATCTTTTACGGAGGGTGGAAGTGCCAGACACTATTGCGTCGTGGCGTATCCTGCGGCTTCTTAGCTGTTTCATCGTTCGTATTCAAAATGCCTTACCTGTCGAAGAAACCAAAATAGAAGAGGAGAATTATGTTACGTGCCATGGGAATACGAGAATAAATGAAGCAATAATTTACGTGATAGCAACAAGTAAAAACATTTGTGATGTCTGTGGGATGCGGCCTACCTCACCCCACGCTGTGGCCACACCACCGCCTCAGTGCCTCACCCCACGCTGTGGCCACACCACCGCCTCAGTGCCTCACCCCACGCTGTGGCCCACCACCGCCTCAGTGCCTCACCCCACACTGTGGCCACACCACTGCCTCAGTGCCTCACCCCACGCTGTGGCCACACCACTGCCTCAGTGCCTCACCCCACGCTGTGGCCCACCACCGCCTCAGTGCCTCACACCACGCTGTGGCCACACCACCGCCTCAGTGCCTCACACCACGCTGTGGCCACACCACCGCGTCAGTGCCTCACCCCACGCTGTGGCCCACCACCGCCTCAGTGCCTCACACCACGCTGTGGCCACATCACTGCCTCAGTGCCTCACACCACGCAGTGGCCACACCACCGCCTCAGTGCCTCACCCTACGCTGTGGCCACACCACCGCCTCAGTGCCTCACCCTACGCTGTGGCCACACCACTGCCTCAGTGCCTCACCCTACGCTGTGGCCACACCACCGCCTCAGTGCCTCACCCTACGCTGTGGCCACACCACTGCCTCAGTGCCTCACCCTACGCTGTGGCCACACCACCGCCTCAGTGCCTCACCCCACGCTGTGGCCACACCACTACCTCAGTGCCTCACCCTACGCTGTGCCCACACCAACGGCAATAGGCAATAAAGTTACTGAACTATTACCTTTTTACCCCCAAACATACACACACATTACTGTGACTTTACGTTCACTTAGAGCGCCATGCATCATAGTACAGGTAAATGCGCACTACAAGTGCTAATACAGTTCGTGAATATCAACTCCTACCTGTGAAATGTTGTTATTTATAAATCGCTATAAATAGATAAACAAATAATAATTATGTGAAATTAAGTATTTAAGTAAGTAAAATATAGATATTGAAGATTATATTGCATTCTGATACAAGAGTGAAAAAAAGAACATTGATGACATTTTCGTTTTTTTAAGTTTTTTGAAATATGCACATTTTGGGTTTGTAAATTTAGTTTCTATTTATTTTTGTGCATATTTTACGATGTTCATCCATTAGGAAATGTTGGAGCCTGCGCCATGTAGATTATACAAAAAAACATTTGAGAGAGCTTGAGGAAGTTTGTGAAAATGATTTCCCATCCCCATGAACTTTCCCATGAAAATTAGGCCTGGTGGAGGATCGGGCCGCGGGGACTCTAAGCCCCGAAACCATCTCGAGGTAACTCTCCTTTGTACACAAATTGGTCCGAGTCTTAAGAGTTAATTTTCCATTCATGTCTTTTTTGTTATTTCTCATTCTGTGTACTTGCCAAGTTGTCAGTCAAGCAGTATGGATAAATATTATATTTTTGTTAAATCTATATAAATAAAAATGGAAATGTTCGTTTGTTCAAAACCGCTAATCTCCGAAAGTTCTTCACCGATTGCTTTGAAATTTTCACACAATGTTCCATTCGCATCCGGCCAGGTTTTTATATATATACTACATAGATGCGACGTCTGTGACGATAAGAAAACATGCTTTTTCTGAAAAACAGTGTTTTTCATGTGAGCGAAATCTTTGAAACCTCTTTACCAATCGCTTTGAATTTTTGATACAACGTTGCATTCGAATAGGCGCGTCTTTTTATATACCTACTATATAGATGACTCCCCTGTGACAGGTAAAAAACATGCGTTTAAAAAAAAAAACAGCGCCATCTGTTGCACATAATAGCAACATTCACGCTATACTAAATATGTACCAAATTCCATTTCAATGTTTTCGATTGAATTGATAATTTTTTTTCATAGATTTCGATTTGCTTTTTTTCTATTGAACTGTTTTGTGTGACATTGTGTTGGATTTGAGCTGTGTTGTTTACCATACCGTTCATTTCGTAAGTATAAGTATAGATGCCACACCTGTGACTGGTAAAACTTTTTTTAAAACTGTGACTTTTCTTGACAAACAGCGCCATCTGTTGCATGTAGGAGCAACATACATGCTATACTTAATACGTTACAATTCCATTTAAATGTTTCCGATTGCGTTGATAAATTGAATTTTCATAGATTTTGATTTATTTTCATTTTGATTTAATTATTTTGTGAGAATTGCGTTGGAACTGAGCTGTGTTGTTTACCATACCGTTCATTTCGTGAGTATAGTTTATTTCTTATTTGTACTGCTAGTTAGTTTATATTTTCCTTGTTTTTTTATACTTTAATTCTTGCCCATCATAATCACACTGCAAAAATCATATTCGTTTTTTTTTATTTGATTTGTGTTACTGTGAACCATACCACCTGCTGGGTATTGCCACAGTACTTTTGTGTTACTGTGAACCATACCACCTGCTGGGTATTGCCACAGTTCCTTTGTGTTACTGTGAACCATACCACCTGCTGGGTATTGCCACAGTACCTTTGTGTTACTGTGAACCATACCACCTGCTGGGTATTGCCACAGTACCTTTGTGTTACTGTGAACCATACCACCTGCTGGGTATTGCCACAGTACTTTTGTGTTACTGTGAACCATACCACCTGCTGGGTATTGCCACAGTTCCTTTGTGTTACTGTGAACCATACCACCTGCTGGGTATTGCCACAGTTCCTTTGTGTTACTGTGAACCATACCACCTGCTGGGTATTGCCACAGTACCTTTGTGTTACTGTGAACCATACCACCTGCTGGGTATTGCCACAGTACTTTTGTGTTACTGTGAACCATACCACCTGCTAGGTATTACCACAGTACTTTTGTGTTACTGTGAACCATACCACCTGCTAGGTATTGCCGCAGTACTTTTGTGTTACTGTGAACCATACCACCTGCTGGGTATTGCCACAGTACCTTTGTGTTACTGTGAACCATACCACCTGCTGGGTATTGCCACAGTACCTTTGTGTTACTGTGAACCATACCACCTGCTGGGTATTGCCACAGTACCTTTGTGTTACTGTGAACCATACCACCTGCTGGGTATTGCCACAGTACCTTTGTGTTACTGTGAACCATACTACCTGCTGGGTATTGCCACAGTACCTTTGTGTTACTGTGAACCATACCACCTGCTGGGTATTGCCACAGTACCTTTATGTTACTGTGAACCATACCACCTGCTGGGTATTGCCACAGTACCTTTGTGTTACTGTGAACCATACCACCTGCTGGGTATTGCCACAGTACCTTTGTGTTACTGTGAACCATACCACCTGCTGGGTATTGCCACAGTACCTTTGTGTTACTGTGAACCATACCACCTGCTGGGTATTGCCACAGTACCTTTGTGTTACTGTGAACCATACCACCTGCTGGGTATTGCCACAGTACCTTTGTGTTACTGTGAACCATACCACCTGCTGGGTATTGCCACAGTACCTTTGTGTTACTGTGAACCATACTACCTGCTGGGTATTGCCACAGTACCTTTGTGTTACTGTGAACCATACTACCTGCTGGGTATTGCCACAGTACCTTTGTGTTACTGTGAACCATACCACCGGCTGGGTATTGCCACAGTACCTTTGTGTTACTGTGAACCATACCACCTGCTGGGTATTGCCACAGTACCTTTGTGTTACTGTGAACCATACCACCTGCTGGGTATTGCCACAGTACCTTTGTGTTACTGTGAACCATACCACCTGCTGGGTATTGCCACAGTACCTTTGTGTTACTGTGAACCATACCACCTGCTGGGTATTGCCACAGTACCTTTGTGTTACTGTGAACCATACCACCTGCTGGGTATTGCCACAGTACCTTTGTGTTACTGTGAACCATACTACCTGCTGGGTATTGCCACAGTACCTTTGTGTTACTGTGAACCATACCACCTGCTGGGTATTGCCACAGTACCTTTGTGTTACTGTGAACCATACCACCTGCTGGGTATTGCCACAGTACCTTTGTGTTACTGTGAACCATACCACCTGCTGGGTATTGCCACAGTACCTTTGTGTTACTGTGAACCATACCACCTGCTGGGTATTGCCACAGTACCTTTGTGTTACTGTGAACCATACCACCTGCTGGGTATTGCCACAGTACCTTTGTGTTACTGTGAACCATACTACCTGCTGGGTATTGCCACAGTACCTTTCTGTTACTGTGAACCATACCACCTGCTGGGTATTGCCACAGTACCTTTGTGTTACTGTGAACCATACTACCTGCTGGGTATTGCCTCAGTAGCTTTTCACGTAACAACTTATATCAACTTGTAGAATATAAAATGTATTTTGGAGGTAAATAAACTGATTAAGGCAAATAAACAGATACAGACACCGACGAGGAAAACTAATATAGAGCTACTTTCCCTTCCCTACTTCCTCCTAAGACTCCTTCCCCCTGCCACCCCACTCCCCCTTCCCCCTTCCCTCATGTACTCTCTCCTCTTGCTCCTCTCACCTCGCCTCCTCAGCCTCATCATTCCCCTCACTTTATTCTCAGGTCTTGTAATAATTTTTTTATGACGTCTAAGTAATTAATAGTGAGCAATCTTTTATTACCGAGGCATTGTTGGCGCTAACTGGCTGTTATGACTAGGGTGTGGTTGTCACTGGACGACTCCCATGCCTTGGGTGTGGATGACTCCCATCCTGGGGTGTGGATGACTCCCATCCTGGGGTGTGGATGACTCGCATGTCTGGGGTGTGGATGACTCCCATGCCAGGCATGTGGACGACTCCCATGCCTGGGGTGTAGATGACTCCCATGCCTGGGGTGTGGATGACTCCCATTGTAACACGGGTGGGGGGTGTTCTCGAATGATCTTTCCTACCTTTTTACTACCTCTACCCGTATTCTTACTTTTAATTCTCTACCAAGGGACTCCAAAACTTTTACTAAAGCCGACTCCACGCCACGTGGTCCTAAGACGATTGAACGACTTAGGATTCTACAACCCGTATGACGTGACATAGGCTTTGAGCAAAACCCTAGAGTCGCCTCCGCCGCCACCACCAGACCAGTAACACTGAGCCATGATCGAGGTCTGGATCGATCATGCTAATTAATCAACCTTGGGGCTTGATCTCCACTAGTAACTTATAACCTCGGATCTAACGTGTGGAATTAATTACAAATCCGGGAATGATAATCCTGATTCAATGTTAGAATCGGCGCCCAATTTAACTCTGCCTCGTGGGGACCACGTGACAAGGACCAATTCACATACATATAACAAACACATGGAAATAATGAAAATGCAGATTATTTACTAATTAATTTATTCAAAATTAAGCAAAATCTAAATTGTTAGCACTCCCTACTTGAACACTCCCTAATTGACCAGATCGGCAATGAATTGGCTATCCCTATAAATAACAGTAGCAACTATACCTCTATGTTGACCAGCTTGGGTGGAGTGCTGGTCTTAGGGGAGAGGTGAGATGGTTGACCTCCCCCAGTTGATCTCGATCCCACACTAAACTCTCCTCGTCTGGTCTTCCCCAGACTAGAGCATTGTATCCTTCCGCATAGTCGAAGTTTTACCATGTTACTAGCCAGGCTTAAGTTTAACAATTAAACTCTGTTGCACTGAATTGAGGTCTAGTCATGGATAGTGACGTCACTGATGGTGACTTAAACTCATTCTCGAAATAATTAGACTACTCTTGATATTATAAACAGTTAGATTATACAAAACAATTTGAATGCAAAATGAATAAAGGCTAATTTCTCTAAATAAGTGAATACTATAGAATGGTTCATTATACGAAGTTATGAACAAAGACGTCAGCCATTTTGTGACTCAGACTTGCTTTTTCCCAGAGGAATGCGCGTTGTGAGGTCAGGTCCTTACACGACTTCTGGAACCTTCTGGATAATTCTTACAACAAGCCTAGTTTGTTACACCATGCCTGGGGTGTGGATGACTCCCATGCCTGGGGTGTGGATGACTCCCATGCCTGGGGTGTGGATGACTCCCATGCCTGGGGTGTGGATGACTCCCATGCCTGGGGTGTGGATGACTCCCATGCCTGGGGTGTGGATGACTCCCATGCCTGGGGTGTGGATGACTCCCATGCCTGGGGTGTGGATGACTCCCATGCCTGGGGTGTGGATGACTCCCATGCCTGGGGTGTGGATGACTCCCATGCCTGGGGTGTGGATGACTCCCATGCCTGGGGTGTGGATGACTCCCATGCCTGGGGTGTGGATGACTCCCATGCCTGGGGTGTGGATGACTCCCATGCCTGGGGTGTGGATGACTCCCATGCCTGGGGTGTGGATGACTCCCATGCCTGGGGTGTGGATGTCACGGGTTGACTATCATGACAGCAGAATTCAAGAGTGCTTCATATTAAGCTGTGATCCGGTCACTTGAGTTGTATATGTAAGCAATCATCTTACCTTCATACAACAGTGAAGTGTAGCAGTGACAGAACTCTCGCAGTGTAGAAGGAAGGCCTTGTAATTATGAACCGCGACTCATGGTGGTCACTAAGAGTTTAGCATTCGTGGCAGAGGCAACAAAATAATGAGCAACAGGTGCATTAATGTTGCAACTCATTAAAAAATAGATTTGAGATCCAGTCTCTCTGGTAACCATCGCTTGTTTTCATCTCCTTCCATTCATCTCTCCTAGACTCTTAACTACTCTCAAACTCACCTTCTAGCACGTGTAAATTATAAGCACGGCTGATATCGGTAAACCATATTAAAATTTATTTTTAAACCACTATGAACTTTTTTATATATTGAAAATAGTACATCTTAGTGTCTCCTGTTGTCAATTGTTAACGGATCATTGCTATGGTTAAGATTTGTTCAGTGTCTGAGGTGATGGTTGATGTCTCAACCTCTGAATCATGTTTTAGGTAAATGTTAAGTATAATCATATTTTAATTACATGCTCAACTCTTTGCACTGATACAAATAGAACATATTCATATTACAAACTAACACTAGTAATTAATAGCCCACCTTACCTCTTTAAGTAGAAACATTCGTATTTAATTTGAGTACTTACCAGAGTGTGGGCCTGGCCATGCGTCCTAATCATCTGTAAAGACTTTGAGGATTTATTAAATTATTAATTAAAAATTATGAATTAATACTAATTAAATTTAATTAATTAATATGATTATACACCAGCACTCAAGAAATTTTGGATCTTTATCTTTGTGTTAACTTCCTACTATTACAAGCAGTAATTAGAGAGGGAAGTGAAGATCCTCGTGAGGTGTTGGTGATGTGTGTGAGCTTTATACAGCCCACATTGCAACTCCCAATTGTTTACTGATATTATATTTTGTCCAAATTATTGGACTGAACTAAGATAATACTCTATAGTTTTGACTATACTTGGTACTAAAGTTTGAAATTGAACGTTGTTACATTGAGGGGCACAGTGTGTGCTCCTTAACAAATATGGTATAAGTTCAACATCCAAATGGTGTTCAATTGTTGCTAGGCAGCCAGCGGTTGTTGGTGTTTAGGTCTCTTCCTTTCCTGAGATGGTCGTTGCTCGATATTGAAGAAAGTATAGAGATACTTTATATATTTTTCTATGATAACTTGAATTAATTTTGAATTATTAATAAGTAATTAATTATCAAAAGAAGGCACCAAACCGGGAAGGCTATGTAGCACCATCAAATGTGCTGAATAATCAGAGGGCGCTAAATATCACCAAGGATGCCAATGTGAGAACAGAAACGAATTAGGCGAACGATATCAAAAGTAATCGACTTACCAGGAATTCTATGGAGGGACAAGTGACCGCGAGGGGCGGTCGGAAAGCAAGACACACGCCCGTCCTGAATGTCAGGACATTCAACAAGGATATTCACGACTGAAAGAGGGACAATGCAATTTGGACAATTAGGAGCAGGGCGGCGCTTCATTAAGTGACCGTGAGTTAGGTGTGTATGGCCAATACGCAACCTCGCCAGAACCGTTTCCCATCGCCGGCTACGGTGGCAGGAGGAAGGCCATGAGGACACACAACTCTTAAGAGTACGCAATTTGTTATCAGTAACAGAAGACCAATAATCCTGCCAATGGCTACGGGTAAGGATGGAGAAATGAATAACAGGGTAAAAGTCGGAATAAGGAATACCGTTACAGGAGATGGGACAAGAGCGGACAGCTTCCCAAGCGGCAGCGTAGCACGCTCATTTAAAGAAACACCAATATGGCTGGGAACCCAGCCAAACTCAACTGACTTACAGTTACTGGAAATAAGAAACAGCCAATGTTGAATCTCGACGACCACTGGATGTACCGGATTAAAGAAGCCATGAAGGCACTACGAGAGTCAATGACAACTACAAAGGAAGATTGACAACGAGAAAGCAAGAGACGAAGAGCATAGAGAACAGAATAAAGTTCCGCTGTGAAGAAGCTAGTCTCTGGACAGAAAGAGGTAGGTGATGAAGAGGAACAGGAACTACAGGAGGGGTAAAAGTCAAAGCACGACAGAGGCGAGAGGAAGGATGTTGCAAGGACCGCGCCAGATAGCGAAGACTGTAGCGATCACGGCAGTCCTGGAGAGATAGGAAACCAGTGTCAACATACAAGCAGAGGGCGAGAGTCGAACGAAAGGCACCAGAGCTGAGGTGCAACCCAGCATGGTGCAAAGCATCTAGATGGAGAAGAGTAGAAGGAGAAGCGGACGAGTAAGCAGGGCAACCATAATCGAGTTTAGACATGAAAAGTGAGGAATGTAGAGAGAGGAGCATATGCCTATCCGCCCCCCAAGAAGTATGGGACAAAACCTTAAGGAGGGAAAGGGCCTTAGAGCATTCAGTACGAAGGTAAGAGATATGGGCTGACCAAGACAAACAAGTGTCAAAGATTAACCGCAGAAGCTTAGTGGAATCCTTGAACACAAGGTGATGTCCATAAAGAGACAAAGAGGGACAGAGAATGACACGCTTCCGAGTAAAAGTCATAGATGCAGAGAACTTGAAGCCATGATCGGTGGCCCAAGACGACACGGCATCAATCGCAAGTTGAACCCGCCGTTGAAGGAGAGGGGAATCATCACCCTGACAGCAAAGGGTAAGATTGTCTACATAGAGAGCGGAGAAGATGCCAGAAGGAAGGGAGGAAAGAAGACCATTGAGAACAACAAGAAAAAGAGTAGTGCTCAGAACACTACCTTGGGGCACACCCTCATATTGCTGAAAAGGGGCAGAGAGTGGTACCGAGCCTCAAAAGGAACGATAAGAGAGGAAACTTTGGAGGAAGAGAGGGAGATTCCCACGAAGGCCAAAAGAAGGAAGGTTGGACAGAATATGATACCGCCAGGTAGTGTCGTAATCCTTTTCTAGGTCAAAAAGGACGACAACAACGGAGGTCTTTGCAGCAAAAGCAGTACGAATATAAACCTCCAAGTTCACCAGGACATCTGTTGTGCTGTGGCATTTGCGAAAACCAAAATGAAAAGGGGAAAGGAGGTGATAGCGCTTTAAGAACCACATCAGACAAACGTTAACCATGCGTTCAAAGAGCTTGCAGACTCAGCTAGTGACAGCAATAGGGTGGAAGTCCTTGGGGAAAGACCCGAGAGACCCTGGTTTCCGAACAGGGAGGACAGCAGCATCGAGCCAGTCTTCAGGGGCTGACGACGACTCCCATAAACAGATTCAGTAAATGCTGAGACGAGCACGCAGGGAAATGTCGAAGCATCTTATAATGAATGCTGTTATGGTTGAAGGCTGAAGAGAAACAATCTTCATCTATATGGTTTTATTCTCAGCCAATAACAACAACAAAACCATTATCAGATACATCAAATATTATTGACAAGATCATAAACAAAAGAGCATCTGCTCCAAACATGCTACCTCCAACATCTGTAGTACTCAATCCCAACATTCCTCCCCTTTTAAATAAACTCTATCCCTACAGGTTAAGTCTATCAGGCGGTCGTATGACTCTTCCTGATTTCCTCAACTGGGAGTCCTGACCTGTTACTTCTGGGAAACATTCTTCTGAATTACTCCTTGTAGAGTCCATAGAGTTAACTGTATCCTGATTACCCTCTACTGCCCCTTGCTCTGCCTCCCGGTCTCCTGCAGGTGCTGCTATCCCTTCATTATTAGGAGGGGTATCACTAGTTGCCCCACCCCCACTTGAAGGGTCTTCAAAATTTCCTGTGAACCTTGGCATGAGCTGATCTGCATGCCTTTTCCAATTATTGTTCCCAAAACTCTGCACTTGCACGGTAAAATTCCTACAGCCCAGTACTTCCCTAATTTTTCCTTCAACCCAAGGCTTTCCACTTCCAAAATTCCTTGCATATACTGCATTCTCCTCATTAAACAACAATTCCTCTCCCTGAGCCAACTGACTGGCCAAGCTAGTTACCGATTTCTCTTTATCGGGATCTGTCTTTACTGCTTCTATGTGCACTTTAAAGTGCCTATTAAACAGTTATTCAGAAGGAGATTTACCAGTAGTAGAATGAACAGTTTTCCTTTGATTATATAAAAATCTACAAAGCCTTGTATTAATAGTACCTTCCGTAAACCGCTTTAACTCTTCTTTCAAGGATCTCACTGCTCTCTCTGCTATATCATTTGAAGAAGGATTAAAGGGGACAGGTGTTACATGTTTAATACCATTTTCTCGAAAAAAAAAAATCCTCCATTTCCACAGAACCAAAATAAGGAGCATTGTCTGAGACAACCATATCTGGCAATCCAAAATTACAAAATGTTTTCCTTAGTAATTCACAAGTTACAGATGATGTGGTGGAATTACACACATGAACATCCAGAAATTTTGTGTATGAATCCACCACCACTAGGTAATATTTGTTATCCATAGGTCCCGCATAATCTATATGAAGTCTAGACCAAGGTTTTTCAATGCATGACCAAGAAAGTACTGGGGCCTGTGGTTTCTGATAATTCTTAAAGCAAATATGACCATATTTTGTTACCTCAGCAATATCCTGGTCTATTTTTGGCCACCAAACCCAACTTGTAGCTTCTGCTTTTATAGCATTTATACCATTATTGCCTACATGCAGCTACTCCAAAATCTTACATCTTAGTTCCCCAGGCACCACCACTCTGTTCCTATACAAGAGTACATCCTGGTGAATACTAAGGTCAGCCTTTACTGTAGCATACTCTGACAATAATAAATTATCATTCCAACCATATTTGACATATTTCATCAACAGATTTAATTTGGGATCTCTACCAGTTGCCTTCCTAATAGTCTGGAATGAAATATCCTCAAAAGACATAGATTCCACCAGGTTAACATACTCCACTGGAAGACTGGAATTTAATAATAATAATAATAATAATAATAATAATAATATTTATTTAGGTAAAGGTACATACATAAAGATATTTTACAAAGTTTGTTGGCTTTATAGATAGAGCTAGTACATACAATGCCTAAAGCCACTATTACGCAAAGCGTTTCGGGCATTCTTCTATCACAGGCAATCTACTTAATGCATCAGCTACTACATTATCCTTGCCTGGCTTAAACTCTAAATCATACTCAAACTGAGAGAGTAGTAATGCCCATCTTTGAATTCTAGCATTGGCATTAACTGGAATCTGCTTACCTCTGCCAAACAATCCAAGCAGTGGTTTATGGTCTGTTCTAGCAAGAAATTTCCTCCCTAGCAGAAAATACCTCAGTTTTTTTACAGCATATACCAAAGCTAAGGCTTCTTTATCTAACTGAGAATAATTCTGTTCCACAGGAGATAATTTCATGCTAGCAAAATATACTACTTTATCCTGACCATCTACTTCCTGTAATAATACACAACCCACTCCTACTGGGGAAGCATCTATCTCAACATTGTGCTTTTGCAAAAGATTCAAAACTTGTTCCAATCTAGCATCATGCACTTCCTCATTCTCTCCACATACAATAATGTCATCTAGAAAACTAGCTACACCTTCAATGTTTACTAACACCTGGGACATGAATCTCTGAAAAATTGCTGGAGACGAGGAGAGTCCAAAAGGAAGTCTTTTATACTTAAATAACCCCTTGTGGGTATTAATCACTAACAATTTCTGGCTCTCCTCCTCTACAGGAATTTGCAAGTAAGCATCTTTCAGGTCAATCTTAGAAAAATTTGCCCCCTTGCAGGCCACTGACAACAACTCATCTCTCTTAGGTAAAGGGTACTTCTCACAGTGTATGCGGTTGTTCAGTTCCTTGAAGTCTGCACAGATTCTCAAGGATTTCCGATCTGCCTTCAACACTGGTACAATTGGGGCTGCCCACTCACTATGTGTAATTGGCTCTAAGATGCCTTCTGCCACATGCTTTTCCAGGGCTGATTCTCCCAATGGCTTGTAATGAAACGGCACTGTTCTTGCCTTGAAAATTTAGGTGAAGCCCCACTTTTCTGGTGAATTTTTGCCACCATGCTATTAATTGGCTTATCTGCCTCCATTGAATATTTATCTAACATTTGTTCGGCACTTTTAATTGTTTTAACTATCGACAATTCATCTAGGCCCACCAAGAAAATTCCCACTTTTTCCATGAGATCCTTACCACATAATCTAGGAGTATGTAAATCCACTAAATAAAAATCCTGGACAATTTCTTTTCCATTATAACCTACTTTTGCCGACACCTTGCCATAGACCTTAATCGGTACATAATCATAAACACTTAATGATTTTTTACCTGGTTTTACGTTCAATTGCAAGGTATCTGCCCAATCTCTAGACAGTGTTGACACTTGAGCACCAGTGTCCAGTTCCAAGGGAGCTAACTTCCCATTAATTACAAAATTCACCACTTGTGACTTCACTGAACAAACCTTTTCTTTCACCGAATATAGTCTGTTTTCCTTACCTGCAGCTTCTTCTGACGGTTTACCTTCCTCTACTGCCTTGACCACAGTACCACTACCTCTTCTTCCTGCATTCCCTGGTCGTCTCCTCTCCCAGGCCTTGCTGTCCCTGTTCAGATATTCCCTACACACTCTCTGCAAGTGTCCCTCCTTGTTACAAAAGTTCCATATATAGGCACGAAACCTGCACTTGCTACTTATGTGATTGTATACACAGTGTTTACATCTGGTCTGCCCCTGTACGACCATAATTTCCTGAGTAGAAGTCTTACTTCCAAAAGCCCTTTCCAGGTTCAATATCTTCTCGAGCACTGTCCATGAAGTCATCGATTGTAGATCCAAATTTTCTGCCACCAGGTTTGGGAAATAATTCTCCTTTTCCACTGCCATGAACAACTTGTCCCTAACCCTGCCGTCCAACTGTGCTCCGAAGTTGCAATAGTTAGCCAAAGCCTTTAATTCCGCTAATTAATAGAGGAGGGGAAGGGAAGTATGGAAGTGCATCAATACTGCACTTAAGGAGGAGGAGGAGGTCGAGGAGGAAGGAGGAGGGAGAGGAGAAAGGTGGAGTAGGAGGTCGAGGAGGAAGGAGGAGGGCGAGGAGGAAGGAGGAGTGGAAAGAGGAGGAAGGCGAGGAGGAAGGAGGAAGAGAGCGAGGAGGAGGGTGAGGAGTAAGGAGGAGGGTGAGGAGGAAAGAGGGCGAGGAGGAGGGCAAGGAGGAAGAAGGAGGAGGAAGGAGGAGGGCGAGGAGGAAGTAGGAGGAGGAAAGAGAAGGAGGGCGAGGAGGAAGGAGGAGGGTGAGGAGGAAGGAGGAGTAGGGCGAGGAGGAGGGTGAGGAGGAAGGAGGAGGAGAGCGAGGAGGAAGGAGGAGGAGGGCGAGGAGGAAGGAGAAAGGAGGAAGGCGAGGAAGAAGGAGGAGGAAGGAGAGGAGAAAGGAGGAGGGCGAGGAGGAAGGAGGAGGAGAAGGAGGATGGTGAGGAGGAAGGAGGAGGACAAGGAGGAAGGAACAGAACGAGGAGGAAGGAGAAAGAGGAGGGCTAGGAGGAAGGAGGAGGAGGTCGAGGAGGCAGAATAAAAGATAATGGAGCTCGAGGAAGAATTAGGGAGGAAGAGATCGAGGAGGAAGGAGGAGGAGGAGGAGGAGGAAGAGGTTGAGGCAGAGGAGGTAGGAGGAGGAGGAGGGCTAGGAGGAAGGAGGATGAGGTAGAGGAGGAAGGAGTAGGTCTAGGAGGAAGGAGGAAGAGGGGGGGAAGGAGGAGGACCATGGGGAGGGGGGAACAAAGTGACGGAGGAGAAGAGGAAGGGGGAGAATAGCAGTGGTAGAAGTAGTAGAGGTAAACGGGGGAGGGCGAAGAGGAGGAGTGAGGGAAGGGGGATGAGAAGGAAGGGGAAGGGGAAGTGGAGGGGGTGAGCGTAGGGGGAAGAAGTAAGAGAACGGGGCGGTAATGAGGGGGAGGGGTAAGAGAAGGGGGGATGGGGAGGAAGGGGGGAGAGGAAGGGGAAGAGGAGGGGGAGGGATAAGAGAAGGGTGGATGAGGAGGAGGGGAGGATAGAGAAGAAAAGGAGGAGGAAGAGGAAGAGGAAGGGGAGAGGAAAGAGAAGGGGGACCCCCCTTCTCTTAACCCTCCCCTCTTCCCCTTCCTCCTCATCCCCCTTCTCTTACCCCTCCCCCTCCTCTTCCCCTTCCTCCTCATCCCCCTTCTCTTCCCCTTCCTCCTCATCCCCCCTTCTCTTGCCCCTCCTCTCTTTCCCTTCCACCTCATCCCCCATTCTCTTACCCCTCCCCCTCCTTACCCACCTTCACTTACCCCTCCCCCTCCTCTTCCCCTTCTCTAACCCCTCCTCTCTCCCCCTCCTTATTCCCTTCCTTCTCATCCCCCTTCTCTTACTCCTCCTCCTCTTCCCCCTCCTCTTACCTGTACTACTCCTACTCCTGCCATTCTTTCCCCTCCTCTTCTCCTCCGTTACCTAATTCCCCCCCCCCCCCAGACGTCCTGCTCCTTCCCCCCTCCTCCTTTCCTTTCCCCTTTCTTCCTCCTTCCTCTTAGACCTACTCCTTTCTCCTCTTTTTCATCCTTCCTCCTCTGGCTTGACCTCCTCCTCCTCCTCCTCCCTCCTTGTTCTCCTCCTCGCCCTTCTCCTCCTTCCTCCTCACCCTCCTCGCTCTCCTCTTCTATCCTCCCTTCTCGCCTTCCTCCATTCTCTTCGCCCTCCTACTCCTCCTTCCTCTTCGCCCTCCTCCTCCTTCCTCCTTGGCCTCCTCCTCCTTCTTCCTACTTCTCCTGCCTCCTCGCCCTCCTCCTCCTCCTTCTTCCTTGCCCTCTTTCTTCCTCCACCTTCTTCCTCCCCGCCCTCCTCCTCCTCCTCTTTCCTCCTCGACCTCCTGTTCCTTCCTTCTCGGATTCTCCTCATTCTTCTTCCTCGCTCTCCTCCTCTTTCCTCCTCGCTCGCCTCCTCCTCCTTCCTCTTCGCCCTCCTCCTCCTTCTTCCTTACTCTCCTCCTCCTTCCTCCTCGACCTCCTCCTTTCTCCTCGACCTCCTATGCCTTCCTTCTCGGTCTCCTCCTTCTTCTTCGCCCTCTTCCTTCTCGCCCTCCTCCTTCTTACTCCTTGCCCTCCTCCTTCCTTCTCGCCCTCCTCCTTCCTTCTCGTCTTCCTCCTACTTCCTTCTTGCCCTCCTCCTCCTTCCTTCTCGCACTCCTCCTTACTCCTCACCCGCCTCTTCCTCCCTCTCCCTGCTCGCCCTACTCCTCCTCCTTGCTCCTCGCCCTCCTCCTCCTTCCTCCTCGCTCTCCTCTGCGTCTTCCTCCTCGCCCTCCTCCTTCCTCTTCGGCCTCCTCCTTCTTACTCGCCCTCCTTCTCCTCGCCCTCCTCTTTCCTCCTCGCCCTCCTCCTTCCTCCTCGCCCAATTCCTCCTTCATCCTCTTCCTCCCTCTTCGCCCTCCTCCTTCCTCCTCGCCCTCCTCCTTCTTCCTCCTCACCCTCCTTCCTTTTCGCCCTACTCCTCCTTCCTCCTCCTTCGTCCTCGCTCTTCTCCTCCTCAATGTCCTCTTTACCTTCCTCCTCTACCTCATCCTCCTTCCTCCTCTGCCTCGACCTCCTCCTCTTCCTTCCTCCTCCTTCCTCGACCTCATCCTCTTACCTGGAATTCTTCCTCCTTCTTCCTCGACCTCTTCCTAAGAAAATTAATAAAAAGGATGAATTAACCTTTAATTTATTATGATCCTGTTTCATTTTACTAATTGTAGAAATATACTTTTATATATATACATTTATATAAATAACAGCAATAAAAAACAACGATTATGAAACATTTAAGGTTGCCACAAGGTTTCAAATTATTTTTAGCCAACGTTTCGTGCAATACGTTTTAGGAACTTATTTACATCCACACAAAACTTTCGCATCTAATGCGTTAAAACAAACGTTGCCCCTACTTTCCAACACTTTCCAGATACGTTGTGGCAACCTAAAATTGTTTCCTGGGATGGGCCCCAGCAACAGCTGGGGAAGGGGAGAGAAAGGAATAGCCACAGAAGCGACCAGGACGAGCACCAGGCATCGGCTCCTGGAAACAGACACAATGGGACGAAACCGTGAAATCAGAAGTTGCAGTTCAAGGAAATTGGCGTAATATTCAAGAATGTTCCACTGAGGAAGAAACATCAACAAAAGGAGAAAGGATAACAACAGAGAACAACGAAGAAACAATGGTGAAAGAGGAACACAGAACGTTAAAGAAGGTCAGGGTCGGGATCAGGGTCAGCAAAGTCAGGGTTAGGGGGCATAGGTAAACTGAGCAAAGATGGAGAGAAGGAAGCGGGAGAACAGACCAGAGGCGGACGAACGGGGTCCGGAGGAGGAAGAGGAGGAGGAGGAGGAGACAACCGAGAGGAACAGTGAAGGACAACAGGAGGAGGAGGAGGAGCAGAAAGAGGGGAGCGCACCTCAGCAAGGGCAGCAACCGAGAGGGAAGCGGGGGCCAAAGAAACCTCCAAAGCAGGAACAGGGGGTGCAACCACCGAGACAAGAGAGGATGGAGCGAGTGTGTCAGAGGTAAGGGCGAGGAAGAAAGCGAAGCCTTCTTACCTGCCTGGGAGGAGGAAGGAGAGGAGCCAGGCTTACGTTTCTATCTCAAAGAGACAGGTGTCCCAGCAACAATGTACTGGGCAACAGATTCTAGCGTCTCAACAGAAGAAGCAGAAGGACTGCAAACACGATGGCCGTTGGGAGAGCGATGGACATCAGCTCAAACTGACAGGCGGCGTGGAGAGCCAATAGACGGAGGAGAAGGACGGGAAGGAGGATCGGAGGGAGACAAGAAAGAAGACACAGGAGAAATGACAGACTGGGTAAAAAGAAGGGGAACCCCAGACAGAGGACCAGGAGTGGGACTCTTCGAGACAGAACTCGAAAAGGAACAGAGAAGGTGGTGGTGGGCGTGTCAGGGTCTATGGCCCGGAAACGGTTGTGAGACTAAGAAAGGCGGGTAGGACGAGGAAAGGAAGAGCGCAACACGCGAGAATAAGAGATGTTAGCATAAGGTGGAAGACGGAGAACCTGGTGCCTCGCCTCAGGAAAAGACAAACGTTCCCGGTGCTGCAAGTTGAGGACGGCTGCCTCAAGCTTGTAATGCACACTTGCGCGGGAGAAGGCAGGGTGGGCCTCACCGCAATTGAGGCAGCGAGCCTGGGGAGAAGTGCACTCCGACTTAGAGTGACCTTCGTCCCCACGCAGGACAGAGAGAGACGGTACTGGAGCAGTGAAGGACTCAAAGCCAAAACCTCCAGCACTTATTACAGAGCCGAGGAGAGGGAATGTATTCCTGGACAGAGCACTTGGCACCAGCAAGAATAACAGAGGGTGGAAGGGTCTTACCATCATACGTAATCTTCACAACCCGAAGAGGCTGACGGCGACGACCACGAAGGGGACGAGTAAACGAGTCTACTTGGAGGTCAGAATGGCCCTAGACTTCGAGGATATTCCGAATATCATCGTGGCAGTCCTGTAGATTTCGAACACCAGTTGCAACATGGGGCGGGAGGAGAATAGTGTCAACACTGGCATTCAACCAAGCGTTCTTGGAGACCCGAACAGGAGTCTCACCAAGGCAGGATAAGGCAGCAAAGCAGGAGGCTGCATCCTGAGAAGGAGCAGCAATGACATGTGTACCGAGATGGGTGGGGTTGATGGTAACAGAGGCATCTACGGAATCAACAAGATGCCGATGGAGGGAGAAATCGTCAGGAGGCGAAGAATCAAGAGGGGAGGAGATCAAAGTATTTGGCCCACGAAGCGGGACCAAACAAGGCTTATCTTGAGATGATTTCGGGGCATTTTAATGTCCCCGCGGCCCGGTCCTCGACCAGGTCTCCACCCTCAGAAAGCAGTCCATGACAGCTGACTAACACCCAGGTACCTAATTTACTGCTAGGTAACAGGGGCATAGGATGAAAGAAACTCTGGCCATTGTTTCTCACCGGCGCCCGGGATCGAACCCGGGACCACAGGATTACAAGTCCAGCGTGTTGTCCGCTCGGCCGACCGGCTCCCCTATGCGTATCAAGCTGATGCTTGATACGCACCCAACTGCCCCGGTTCCAGGGCAGTTGGGTAGGAACCGGCCCTTTCAGAGTAACAGTAAGCAGATTTAAGGAGGGCCTCGAGTTGCCTGTTTTAAGGAACTGACAGAGGGGCTGTGTGTTGCCTGAAAACAGAATTTGTTATTGTTCTATTTTTGGTGGGTGCTGAATGTTAATTAGTTCTTATATTATTAATTTATTAATATTATATTTATTAAATAAGCAATACAATATCTGTTTGAATATTATTTGCTAAGGGTAAGGAAGAGCATATGCATGCACATAAGGCATCATTACTTCCTCCAAAATCTTAAGATAAGGCCAGCATTGAAGCCTCTCTGAATAATCAGTAATTTCTCCTCCACCTTATAAATGAATTCACCCCTTTACATTGACGATATAAAACCACTCCCAGCGATTTCATATATAAACTGCAGTTCATGTTGTTTGTTGCTGGGATGCCAGCAGTGCAATCTATCATGTGTCACTAACGTGAAAGTCTTTTCATCACTGAAGATTACTCGGACCCAGTAACAGAGATCTTCACTGATATATATCTTCTGGCAAAAAACGAATATTGATTTTCTTTGGTTCTTTTTTTCTTCTCTTTTCTTGAAGTTTACCTATTTTGGCTGGAATCTCATGGTGCATGTCTGCTTCATGACGTCGCTTTCGCACTGTGCAGCCAGTTACTTCTAATTGCAGTTCATCATTGATGACAATTGCATTCAAGAATTCGCTGGTCTTCTTCAGGAGAGGTTTTTTTGGCCTACAAACCGACGTTTCTCGTTCAAGTTCCCGGATTCTTCCCACAAAGAAATGTCTAATCAGAAATCAGAAACCTAGAAATGGAATTGTAACATATTTAGTACAGCAAGCTTTGCTCTTACGAGCTTTTTTTTTTTAAAGCATGTTTTTATTTGTTACAGGAGTGACATCTATACTTATACTCACAAAATGAACGGTATGGTAAACAGCACAGCTCTATTCCAATGCAATGTCACACAAAATAAATAAATTAAAATTAAAATAAATCGAAATCTATGAAAATTTTAGTTGTCAATGCAATCGGAAACATTGAAATGGAAACAAAACATATTTAGTATAACGAGTGTTGCTATTACATTCAATAGATGGCGCTGTTTAAAAAAAAATCCTGTCATAGGCATCTATGAGACCTTCATAAACACATCTTTGGCTTTAGTAGAGTAGGTACTGCAAACTGCATAGCAACATTACTAGGAACAATTAACTCGGGTCCAGCTATAGTGATCTTCCTTGATCTAGAAAAAGCATTTGAACTTGCAAGCCCGCAAGCAATATTACACACCTTAGTTAAAAAAGGTGTAAAGGGAAAAATGCTAGCATGGATTCAAGATTACCTAAGTCACAGGTATGCCAGAGTAAAGTTGCAAGGACAAGTGTCGGACTACCACTTGCACGAGAATGGGACTCCACAAGGAGGAGTCCTCAGTCCTAGTCTTTTTAACATCGTTATGGAAAACCTTGTTACCATGACATTTACAGAAGGGGTTAAATTGCTAAGCTATGCTGATGACATAGCATTAGTCATTACAGGTCCTACACTTCCAAATAAAACTCAAGGTGCTTTAGATAAAGTAACATCTGAATGCAGTGTTTTAGGGCTAAAAATATCTGCACAGAAGTCTAAGGCGATGAGACTAGGTGGCAACACTCCAGACAGGCACCTACGCATTCAAGACATTGACCTTCAGTGGGTTACATATTATCGATATCTCGGAGTGTGGATTGATTTTAAAATGACACTCAAAAGCAAATTCAATATCTAAAGGAGAAAGCAAAATCACGAATAAATATAATGAGAGCAATCACAGGGCCCCGTCTAGGAGCGGGACACAGAGTGTCGAGAATGTTTTACATACACGCCGTTCGTTCCCTAGTTGATTATGCAGCGCCTGCCTTACTCACTCTTTCTCCTGGTCAGTGGGCAAACGTTGAGGTTCTTCAAAATGATGCATTGCGAATCATAACAGGAGCTCCCAGATGGACTAAAATACTGAACCTATGGCTAGAAACAAAGCTACCGTCGATTGAAATAAGGGTAAAAGGGATTGCTGCGTGCATGCTGACCAAGATCTTGACTTGACCTAGAATCAGTTCACTTAAAGATATAATCACTGGAGCGCTAACTCTGGACAGAAGAGCCTCCAATGGCAACAGGTGGACCCATTGTGCGATCAACACCATCGATACTTTCGATATGGCAAACACAGTCACTGAGAGGGGTGTCGACGAAATACATGCAGGCTTTGTTATACAAGCCCCTTGGGAATCTCTGCCGGCAGACTTTAAGATTATGGCTCTTGAAGGAAAGAAGAACCGGACAAATCCTCATCTGCTACGTAACATTGCACAGATGCATATAGAAGCAAACATGGCATCCGACAGCTTCACTTACTTCACAGATGGATCAGTAGACCAGCAGGGACAAGAAACCGGTGCTGCGGTTAAAGCAGGAAACTCTGTGAATAGTTGGAGGCTCTCAAATGGGTGTTCGACTTTACAAACAGAGATGCTAGCCATTCAAAAGGCTTTGGAACATGCTCTTGCTGAACACCGACAACATGTTATCATACATACAGATTCGAGAACCGCCATTGAAACCTTGCAACAAGAACACATATGTGATAACATCCATCTGATCACAAATGTCTTATCATTCATGCACGCACTCAAACGACAAGGCCGATGGGTACTTATCAACTGGGTGCCAAGTCATGTGGGGCTAATAGGAAATGACATTGCAGACGAAGCTGCAAAACTTGCTACTAAGAGGAGAAATGTAGACATTTACATACCACAGAGTCTATCCCAGATGAAGAAAGTAATTCGAAACAGAGCAATGCAAAAGATGTACAATGACCACACCACAGCAGTTGCAACATCAGGATCTGCGGATTGGTACAAGAAATCCACCAACTACGAACCACTTAGTTTGATGAAAGGGGGCTGTAGAACAACAGAAGTGCACTTACATCGCATCAGGCTTGGATACCCATGTGCATGGGAAATAGGCTTACAGGTTCCGGAAGATGAGAGGAAATGTTAACACTGTGGAGAAATGCCCGACAGACCACTGGAACATTATCTAACACAGTGCACAGTTACAAACCCGTTAAGATTTCAACTTAGATTCAACAGAGCAGAGGAAGTTGTTAAACACATATGGCAAAATCTTACTGAAGCGACCATACGAGTCATAAATACTCATCCTCCGCCCAAGTAAAACAGAAACAAGCAACACTTAGTGGGCCAGCCAGAGGCTTAGGGCCCGCGCAGGATTATCCCTGCAAAATAGAAAAAAAAAAAAATAGGCATCTATATAGTAGGTGTAGGTGTCATCTATATAGTAGGTGTATAAAAACATGTGGGTATTTGAATGGAACGTTTTGTCAAAATTTCAAAGCAATTGGTGAAGAACTTTCGGAGATTACAGTGTGTGTTGCTCTTACGTCCAACAGATGGCGCTGTTTAAAAAAAAAATATGTTTTTCCTGTCACAGATGAGGCATGTATATAGCAGGTATATAAAATCACGTGCCTATTCGAATGCAACGTTGTGTCAAAATTTGAAAGCAATCGGTAAAAAGATTTAGAAGATTTCCGTCACAAGGAAAACATGAAAAAACACAGTTTTTCAAAAAACATGTTTATTCCCGTCACAGATGTGACATCCATATAGTATGTATATAAAACCCCGCTCAGATGCGAAATGAACGTTGAGTGAGAGTTTCAAAGCAATCGGTGAAGAACTTTCGAAGATTAGCGATTTTTTAACTAAACGAACATTTCTATATTTATTTATATTCTAGCTGTACCCAGCCACGTGTTGCTGTGGCTCAGCAACGCATGTGCGTTGCTCAGTAACAGTACCCTTCCCCTGTCTTTCAGTCCTTCCCACTATTCATCCCCACCGCCATCCTTTCGTCCTCCCAACCATTCCTGACTCCCCCGTCCACTCATCCTTCTAACCATTCCTCACTCCCCCATCCCCTCATCCTCCCCCACTATATCCCCCTCCTCTCCACCGTCACTTTTGTCCTCCTCACCATCCCCCACTCCACCGACCCCTCATGCTCTAAACCATTCTCCACTCTACCGTCTTCTCGTCTTCCCGACCATCTCCCACTCCCCCCTTTTCCTCCCTACCATTCGTCCTCTTCACCATCCCCCACTTACCTGCCCCCTTGTCATCCCCACCATTTTCCATTCCCCTGTCCCCTCGTTCCCACCATCCCCAACTCTCCCGTCCCGTTGTCCACCCCACCATTACTCCACCCCGTTTCCCCTGTCCCCTCGTCCTCCCCCACCATCCCCACTCCCATTGTTTTGTCCTCTCCACCATTCCTCACTCACTCGTTTGATGCACTTCCAAATGATCTGATGTTCCCATCAAAAAAATTTGAAACATCAAATGATCTGATGTTCTGATTTCGTCACTGAAATATAAGAAAAACAGTTAAAAAGAAATGAAAAAAAATAAAAATAAATAAAAAAATAACTATGCTCACAAAACGAACGGTATGGTAAACAACACATCTCAATTCCAACGCAATATCACAGAAAATAATTAAATCAAAATGAAAATAAATCAAAATCTATGAAAATTAAATTTATCAATGCAATCGGAAACATTGAAATGGAATTGTAACATATTTAGAATAGCGTGTGTTGCTATTACGTGTAACAGATGGTGCTGTTTAAAAAAATAACATGTTTTTATCTTTCTCAGGTGTGGCATCTATATTGCAGGTATATAAAAACACGCTCGTATTCGAATGGAAAGTTGTGTCAAAATTTCAAAGCCATCAGTAAAGAACCCAGCGTGGCATTTTGAAGAATACTGCGTGTGTTGCTGTTACCTACAACAGATTACACTGTTTTTCAGAAAAAAACATGTTTTTTTCCCCTGTCATAGATGAGGCATGTATACAGTACGTATATAAAAAACATGCACCTATTCGAATGCAACGTTGTGTCAAAATTTCAAAGCAATCGGTAAAGAGGTTTCAAAGATTTCCCTCACATGAAAAACACAGTTTTTCAAAAATGCATGCTTTTTCCCGTCACAGACGTTCCATCTATATAGTAGGTATATATAAACTCGCTCGGATGTGAATGGAACGTTGTGTGAAAATTTCAAAGCAATCGGTGAAGAACTTTAGGAGATTAGTGCTTTTGAACAAACGAACATTAACCTTTTTATTTATATAGATAGCGTGTGTTGCTCTTACGTGCAACAGATGGCGCTGTTTCTTAAAAAAAAAGATTGATTTTTACCTCTAACAGGTGTGGCATCTATACTTATGTGTTCAAAATGAACGGTATGGTAAACAACACAGCTCTATTCCAATACAATGTCGCTCAAAATAATTAAATCAAAATGAAAATAAGTCGAAATCAATGAAAATTTAATTTATCAGTGCAAATTGAAACATTGAAATGGAATTGTAACATATTTAGAATAGCGTCTGTTTCTATTAAACACAACAGATGGAGCTGTTAAAAAAATATATATATATATTTTACCTTTCACATTTGTGGCATCTAAATATAAAGGTACATAAAAACACGCGCATATTGGAATGGAATGTTGTATCAAAATTTCAAAGCCATCTGTGAAGAACTTTCAGAGATTACAATGTGTGTTGCTCTTACGTCCAACAGATGGCACTTTTTTTCAAAAAAAGCATGTTTTTCCTCGTCATAGATGAGACATGTATAAAAGTAGGTATTTAAAAACATGCGCCTATTCGAATGTTTTGTTCTTATAAATGATCTTGTATACTGGTGGTTTAGGTACATGAATTAGTCATGCATGTAATGATTATGAAGTGATAATGGAGTATTAAGATGAAATAAATGATTGAGGCAAGAACGACACATATTTGCTCAGTGGAGGTCAGCGATCAACTATTTGTTCAGCCTGCCATCCTAAGGTTTTCCAACATGAAGAAAACAGTCTATTTAGAGTGTCCTCTCCTAACCTACCAGAGGACCCAAAACAGAAAACGGGTGCAGTATATCACTTTCACGAGCCGCTGCCATTTTCTATTACAATTTTTGGCCTTATGTAATGCATACGAGTGAAAAGCGACGTTCTTTGCAGGAGGACAGGTTGAATAGTGGGCAAATGCAGGCAGAAATTTCTAGTGTGGACTCGCCCAGCGGTGGGAGTACCCTTCGCCGTGAGGGCCAGCTGATGTGTGGAGTGCTGGGGGAGTTCATTTTAATGACTTTATAGTTGCTCATGAAAAGCGATTATTTTGTTGAGGTAAACTTGAAGTTTGGTGTACAGGATCTGTAAGAAGTTTACATCCATTTGAAGAGTCAGGTGTATGACATCAAGTGTACAGATATACTGTGAATGGAGGAGAGTATTTATTCATTTTATTGATTTATATTTTGAAGCCTAGTCCTGGTGATTAAGTGACCTTTGCCCAGTAAATTAATAAACAAGAGAACGACTGCCTAGTGAGTAACAATTTGGTAAACAGAGACTTCACTGAAGAATAACATTTCCTGAGCCAGCTGTCTCTGATGGTGACATTGTGTTATATTCCTAGGTTATTGTCTGTATATTGATTTAAATACATTTATGCAGATTCCTGATAAATGATGATCATAACAAGTTTGATATATTCACAATGATTTTTGTATTGATATGATACAAAATCTGCCATTTGATATCTGCTGCAGTGTGGTGGCAACCACCAGCCGAGTCGGACGTTCCTGAGGTCTCTGCTCCTGGCTGGTGTTTACATTGGACGATTGTCAGTTGTCCTACCGAGTGGTGGTTTGCCACTACGGGGTGACAGTTTTTCAGTCTCAGTATGGGGACTTACGTGCCACCACTGCGGAAGAAGGAGCCGGCTGGGCTGGCATTTACCTGTCGGGTGGATAATGGTGTTGTCAGCAACACTGTTTGACGTTATGGACGTTACAGTGGAAGATATCGCTGATCTTCAGGTCGTTCGTGAGGACAGAGTGGTTGTGAAGTTCGCCGCGATTGGCTTGTTCAGGAAGTTTCTTGACCAGTATGAGGATCGGGAGGTGCGGCTGAGGAACGGTCAAAGCAATGTGACTGTGACGAATTTGAGTGTGGAGTCCACATACGTGTCTATTAAGAATGCGCCGTTTGAAATGTCTGAGGATCTTCTCCGTCGGGCTCTTGCCAGGTATGGCCGTGTGGACTTTATTCGTGTGTGTAGGCACACGTCCGGCGACGTCAAGGGGCTCAATAATGGCTACAGGACGGTTAAGATGGTTCTTCGTGGGAATGTGCCTTCTTCTCTAATGATTACTGGCTTTACGGTCTGCTTCTACTACCGTGGGCAAACTCGAACATGTTTTAAGTGTGGCCACGTTGGAAATTTGGCTGCTGCCTGCAACACTCTCATGTATGAACGGGTTAACGTGTTTCATGAAGTGGATATTACTCCTTTGCCTGAGAAGGAGGATCTCTCGGTTCTTGGTAGTGCCCCTTGTGTGAGGACGGATGCAGTGTTGGATGATGCCAATCTGTGTTCTGCGAGTGCTGTTTCCTTGGTCCTTCCTAATGGGGCTCGAGTCTGTCCTGCTGAGTTGCTGTTGGAGGGGGACGATGAGTTTCCTTTATGCTGATGTGGTGGGGGAGGATTCCCTGCCGTCTGCTGCCCCGGTGGTGTTACCAGGTTCCTCGGATGTCATTCCCGTAAGTGCAGTTGGAGGTGTGGGTGTAGGGGTGGTGGTGGGTGCAGATGAACCCACGCCGTCGGCTTCCTGGCATCAGCCGGCTCCAACGCCTCTGTTTGCCCCCTCACCTCCGCCGACCCCACTTGCGTTGCCTCTAGTTCCTGTGTCGCCTGTGGGGTGAGGGCTCGTACCCCCTGTTGGTGAGGCTGCTGTATTTCTGGCTCGCACTTTGCATGGTGTGGTGCGGCCAGCGAGTTCTCTACTCGGATGCTTCCTGCTGGAGGTGACAGTTTGGATGATCAGCGACCTGTGTCCAAGCGTTCTCGGACGGCTCGGAGTGTGTCACACCCTCTTGAGTGGGCTGCCGAGTGTGACGTTGTGGTTGATGGTGCTGTGGGGGGGGGGGGCACTGTGCTGCCTCCTGTGTCGCCCCCTGCGCATCCTGCTGTAAGCTTCCCTCCGTGGGAGATTACCCCCGGCGATCGTGACCTCGTCGTGGTGCTGAAGAAGGATGTGCACCGGGAGGCCTCTGCTCCTGTGCCTGGTGGTTGGGGCGTTCGGTCCCATGGTGTTCCTCTACTATTTGGGTGCTGCATGCAAAGGAATTTCTTTATGGGGTGCTGGATCTGATGCCTCGGCCTTGTGCGTCTCCTGGTAGCTGGTGCTCGATGACGTCATACTAATTTGGGAGGCTTACTGCTTGGGATTTCCGATGCAGGAGTTCCCGATAAATATGCATTGTGTGTGTGCTTGCATTTCATCCTCCTTGTATTTTCTAATTGTTGCCTTGTCTGTTATATGTATGTTTTGTATCTGTGTTTTTGGCTCGCCTCGTTTAGGCGTTGTATTTAGATGTTTTGTTTGTGTTTTGCTTATACTGTGCTGTGGTTTTTCTTGTGTGTGTTTGAATGTTGTCTTCTGTGTTGTGTTAATTATGGTGTTATGTTTGTGTGTGTGTATGCTTTCTCGTGAATATGTTTGAGTGTGTGTTTTGTTTCCTTTGCCGGTTCCTGCGTGTTCCGGTATTTTCTTTCATGTGTGTTTGGGGTGTGGTTGTCGCTTAGTTTCCCAGTTCCTGTGTGTTCTGGTCGGGCGTTATTTGTTGTATGGTATGTACCATATGTTCCGTGTGTTGTATGTGTGTTTTGCATTGTTTTTATGTTTTGTTACTTTCGTTTCTGGTGTTTTTCTTTTGTGCACTTTTGTAGTTTAATGTCCATATTTGACACGCCCCGTCTGGGTAGTGCAGTTTCTTATTATTCTGTTTAATGTTTTTACATTACGTTATTTACTCTGTGTACCTTGTGATCTGTGTTTATTTTTATTATGTGTTCATTGTTGTTCTGAATTTTGTTGTGAAGTTTATATTTGTAATGTTTTATGTTGCATTTCTGACATACAGTGTTATGTTGTTGTGTGGTGTGGTGATGCTCGGTTTTATTTTGGTACTTCGGTACCTTTATATTGTATGTATACTTGTAATGTAATTTGTTTTAAAAATAAATAAAAAAACAAATTCGTATCTGCCATAATATCCTGAGGTGTTGATTAACTCAATTTTGGAAGTGACTTTGAGGATGACAAGCGTTATAAGTTGATGACCCTGTCCAAGGCACCAATTAATCATTATAGTTTATTTACTTGTTTGTTATAAATATTTGTATGTAAGACAACTTTGTGTGTTATTGTTCCTGTAGAGGTTCTAACTGAGAGAAAAAGAGTTTAATACCTCGACCTGCGCACCGGACAATAAAGAGAAACTAAATAAACTTTAAAGGAAGACACGCGAGTTAAGTGAGAGGAGGACACGTCACCTGTTGCTCAGTTTGGGGGTGCGAACATGTGACAGCAGATAGTTACTGAGCCCTGAGTTCCCTCTTGGAGACACTAAACTACTTCTCCACAATTTGGAATGATTCCGGATGGTTCTTCTGGTTAATCAGCCAGACATAGTGTAGTGTCAGCACGAGACGGTGTCTGCTCTGCTTGTGCTGCATGTGATTTGGATTGGTCACTGTGCAGTGATTTTGAGGGTTCCTGTCTGGGAGCTCCACATTCAATGCAATGGTGTAATACACACTTCAGATCCTCGTCGCGTGTAACGATTATATCACTTTGACAGTTCAGGTCCTCAGTGTGTAGCGAGTATAACACTGACACAGTACAGGTCCCTTGATGTGTATGTGAGGAGATGGTTCACCAGCTCACTTACAATAGTGCTCTCCTGCCTGTGGGAGCCAGTGCACTTGTTATGTGTGCTGACTTAAGTTTGGTAACCAGCAACCGAAACATCTAGTGTTTGGACTCATATGAGAGCCCCAGTCATCAGCATTAAAGAAATGTTACCCTGGACGGGGTTGCACATCTGTGGACAGTGATAGAACTGATAGCATCATCTCATTGTATGGCTTGAAGCGAAGCTCAAATTTGTGCTGGAATAACTAGGCAGCATGCTTGAGGTGAGCTGTGGGCCTCCCGTGCGCCAGCCACTTTAGTAGTCGTCATGGCAACAGCCGCCATCTTAGTAAACATCTTGAGCCGCCATGTTGGTTGGCCATCTTGGAATTGCCCTAGGGGCCACGGTACACCGTCGCTGATTGGTTGAGAGGTGTACGCCGCTGTATGCCTTCCTCTCATTAGTTATTTCGAGGAGGACGCGGGAATCGCCAGTGTTTTCTCCCTCAAGCTCATTCTGCTCCAGTCATCACCATAGCTGGACGTCTCTCTCTCTGGCATATTCGGTCAAATTGGGCCAGATGACGTCGTGGTGACTGTCTTCTCAGCTTCCCCACTACCACCTCCACCAAGACCGCCAGCTGCACAGTCAGAATCCAGCTGGAGTCATCGTCGAAGGGTAGAAAGATAGGGAATGAGAAAAAGTGCTGGGATAATGAGTTAATGTGCATACAAGCAGTAACAGACTCGGGAATCCCCATACCAGTGATTATAGACGTTCAAATTCCTGCTAGTGCTCTGTAGCAGTCGATGGGAACAAAGAAATTCGTGCCAAGTGTTCAGGGGCAGTTTTCTCATAGGAATTCGTAGAAAATCTCGAGTCAGTGGTTTTGGTGCCAGAGTGTTGGGAGCGTTAAGCTGCTCGGGAAGGGTGGGGAGGTCTCCGCTTAAGCCACCTAGCTACCGCCACCTACGCCACCTACCACCATCTCCACCACTGTGAGTCAGCCACCCATAGCGGGGTGTCTGATGTATGGGAATGGTGTGTGTGTAAGCTGGCGGTATGAATGAGTAAGTACCTAAGTGTGTATTTCTGGTGATTAGTTAGTCTCTAAAGCTTGAATTCGAAGTCAGGTGTTCCGTCGCATTGTCACTAAGCACCTGTAGAGGTGAAGTGAAGTGTGGACGAGGAGACAATCACCCCTTGTCATCTTGTCAGTCCAGAGGGACTTCGGTCCTGTGTATGCAGATGTACAGAGTGTGTGTGTGTGGGTACACATGGGAACAGAGTATACATAATATTTATATTCCATTGTGGTAATCAAATCATTTTTGATCGTCCGTGGGACGGAGAGATATTATTCCATGTGTAGTCTTCCAGGTGTGGAATTCCAACACTGAGCGCTCAAGTTAGTGTGTGTAACGTCAGTGATTCCTTGCAATGATTATTGTGGAGTGTACCAGAGTGTGGTGTTAATTTCTTGTATTGTTCCCAGGGCCGTGACAAGTGTGATTTTATATATATATATATATATATATATATATATATATATATATATATATATATATATATATATATATATATATATATATATATATATATATTAGTGTATTTTGGAAGCAGTCTTTCCTGTAGACATATATTATTAAATATGACCGAAAAAGTAAGATTAATAATTCTAACACGAATTTTCTCAATGTTTCTTATGTTTCTTTTCACTGTCGATGGTAATTGAAAAATCAGTTCTCCAAAATTCATTTTTATTTCTAGTCTGACGCAACACATGAATGCATTTCGTAATAACTTATTACATTTTCAAAGACTTTAGTTTACACACACACAACTATAACCTGCAAACACTAAACAGATTTCTTACTGTGCTATAATTCAAACGGCTTTTCATTTTATATACCTGCATTTGGGTGAGGTGATATGTTACAAAAGTTTTGGATAAGGTGAAAACAAACTTTCAACACAAGATAGAACACGAAATATTGGGTAATATTGGGTAAAGTTAGAGGGGAAGAATGGAAGTAAATGCAAAGGGCTTATTGGCCCATATTTCTTGATGCTTCTATATTGGTGCGGAGTCTTGAAGTGTGTATCTTCTTGAGGTTATCTTGAGATGATTTCGGTGCTTTAGCGTCCCCGCGGCCCAGTCCTCGACCAGGCCTCCTTTTTGTTACACCCCCCTCCCCGGGAAGTAGTTCGTAGCAGCTGTCTAACTACCCAGGTACCTATTTACTGCTAGGTAACAGGGGCATCAGGGATGAAAGAAACATTTTGCCCATTTGTCTCTGCCTCCACCGGGGATCGAACCCGGAACCTCAGGACTACGAATCTGAAGCGCTGTCAACCCAGCTGTCAGGCAGGTAGAATATAGTTGTGTATTAATTGGCCGTTGATTGCTGGTGTTGACTTCTTAATGTGTAGTGCCTCGCAGATATCAAGTCGCCTGCTATCGCTGTATCTATCGATGATTTCCGTGTTTTTTGGTAAGACTTCTCTGGTGATGGTCTGGGTGTGGGAAGAGATTTAATGTTCCTTAATGGAGCCCTGTTGCTTATGCATCATTAATCGCCTGGAAAAAGATGTTGTTGTCTTACCTATATACTGAGTTCTTTGAGGCTTGCAGTCCCCAAGTGGGCATTTGAAGGCATAGACGACATTGGTCTCTTTCAAAGCTTTCTGCTTTGTGTCTGGAGAGTTTGTCATGAGTAGGTTGGCAGTTTTTTTTGTTTTATAGTAAATCGTCAATTGTATCATCTGATTTTTATCTGTAGGGATAACGTTTCTATTAACAATATTTTTCAGGACCCTTTCCTCTGTTTTATAGGCTGTGGAAAAGAAGTTCCTGTAAAATAGTCTAATAGGGGGGTACAGGTGTTGTGTTAGTTGTCCCTTCAGAGGTTGCGTGGCGTTTCACCTTCCTTCTTATGATGTCTTCAACGAAACCATTGGAGAAGCCGTTGTTGACTAGGACCTGCCTTACCCTACAGAGTTCTTCATCGACTTGCTTCCACAGCTCACGGAAGAGCTGTGGAAGTTATCCCTTAACGTTATCCCTACAGACAAAAATCAGAAGATACAATTGACGATTTACTATAAAACCAAGAAAACTGCCAACCTACTTATGAGAAACTCTCCAGACACAAAGCAGAACGCTTTGAAAGAGACCAATGTCGTCTATGCCTTCAAATGCCCACTTGGGGACTGTAAGCCTCAAAGAACTCAGTATATAGGCAAGACAACAACATCTCTTTCCAGACGATTAACGATGCATAAGCAACAGGGCTCCATTAAGGAACATATAATCTCTTCCCACAATCAGTCCATCAACAGAGAAGTCTTAACAAAAATCACGGAAATCATCGATAGATACAGCGATAGCAGGCGGCTTCATATCTGCGAGGCACTACACATTAAGAAGTCAACACCAGCAATCAAAAGCCAATTAATACACAACTATATTCTACCCACTTCAAGACTCTGCACCAATATAGAAGCAATAGAAGCATCAAGAAATATGGGCCAATAGTCCCTCTGCATTTACTTCCATTCTTCCCCCTCTAACTTTTCCCAATATTACCCAAGATTTCGTGTTCTATCTTGTGTTGAAAGCTTGTTTTCACCTCATCCAAAACTGTTGTAACATATCACCTCACCCAAATGCAAGTATATAATGAAAAGCCGTTTGAATTATAGCATAGTAAGAAATCTGTTTAGTGTTTGCATGTTATAGTTGTGTATGTGTAAAGTAAAGTCTTTGAAAATGTAATAAGTGTTATGATCTCAGCCGGCAGGAGAAACGAGTCTCCCTCCTTGAGAGTTATTCATCAAGCCTGACCTGATTAGAAGGTCTAGCGAATATTGAGGTGATAACGCATATGTAAAATAGTTGCTTGGATATGTGTAACAGTTTGAGATTATGGGCAATGAAGAAGAAAACAGATAAATGACTGGCGAGGAGATGTGGACGTTTTGCTGGAGGCGTGAGGCTCGCTTCCGGAGGACCTTGACCTCACTTGAGTGCCAGGCATCGCAGGGGGAAGCTGCGCTCCGTTGAGCTCCCGTCAGAAGGGAACCCCTAGTGATATATCTCGAAGAGAAGAGAAGTGTGCAGACGTACCAGCTGTGGAATCGAGCTGGGGACGTGTGGTCTCAAGTCGTGGGCGATAATTAGTGAATATTAAGCCGCCCGGAAGCATTATTGTGGGCCGTGGAGCGCCCTGACCAAGCCTCGTCAGAGGGAGAAAGCGCCCTCGACCTTATAATCTGTGGTAAGCACGATATACGCCAGTTCATAGTGATTGCTTGTAGTTGGTCGTGTGCCCAGCGACAGTAGCAATGTTTATTTATAAGTTAGACATGTTTTAATAAGGCAGAAGGCCTGAAATAAGAGAGTGGAGAGGGAGGAACATGGAGCGACGTCCATCCCCTCTGAGCGCTGGCGGGCGACTGAGGGAGCCCGACTCCTGACGGAGGAAGACCCTCCCAGTGAGTGAGGACCGCCGCCAGGCGAGGTGGAGTATGGACCCGCCCAAAGCGGGGGAGTCCACTCTCACTGTATGTAGAGGACAGATAGAGGTTGGAGACAAACATATTGTGTGATTATTTTTGTTTATGTGTTAAAGGGGAAACAATTTTATTGGAGTGTCGATGGGTTGCAGGTTTGTCTTTGGGGGAGAAGTTGCTGAGAACTTCGAAGCCAGCAGATGAAGTAGATGATGAGACTCCAAGGTAGTGGAGCAGAGGACCTCGAGCTGTGAGGAGAAGCAGCAGTGAAGAGGAGTGTCACGTGCTTCTGTAGAGGTGGTGTAGCAGCCAAGAGAGCTGTGGAGGAACCTAACAGAAGGGTGAAGCACCGTAGTTGCACAAGGAAACTTCATGATAGCAGCCTGGAGGAGCTGCAGAGGATCCTGGTAGTGAAGCCCGGAAGAACCTGAAGAGATCAGGGTAGTGAACTTCCAGAGGTGGAAGGGAAAGTTCCGGTGGATTACTAGTAGGGAGTTGATAGTGTTTGGTTGTCATTAGCGTGCAAGACGCAGTGAGAGGTGAGTGATTGTTTGCATTCTTATGTCAAGGAGTGTTTTATACTGAAGTTTAGAGTTACAGTCGTAGGCTGGATTACCTACAGATGTATGCGTTCTAGGACCGATATTGATCGATTAATCATTGCTGTGTATCAATGAACATTTATACTGATATATGTTATTGCATTCAAATGCTGATTTTCTATATATATATTATCTTGGTGATGGTGCAACAGTGTATGTAGACTTGATCAACTTGAGGTGGTTGATAGTATCAGGTGGTGAACCAGGAGATAGGATACCACTTGATAAGCTGATAATAGAGTTCTGATGGTGTTGGAGTGCAACCTGATTGTAATATTATAGATTATAGGATTCATGATTATTATATGTGTGTATGTATCGTGTATGTGCTTTGTCCAGTAAATGTATCCCAATTTGCTGGTGTTTGCCCTTGTCCTAGTGAGGCTTCCCAGGAGGTAGTAAAGAAGGAGAGAGAGAAAGAACCAAGAACCACTGCTGTGGACAGGGTAGAAGGTAATACTAGTAAGTCATAGGGGATTGAGGGGATCACATCTGATAAGGAGAGAGTGGGGAGTCACAGCGGCTCGAGTGGGTGTGTGCACGTGACAACGAGACTAAGTGTTGGAGCCGCATCCCCTAAACGTGTGACGTTGAGCCCCTCTCCAAGAGCCAGAAGCGCCAAGGGTGATCTCCTAGTATAAACACTCTACCGAGTTGTGGGTTGGGTTGTCCATAGAGAAGGATCAACGACGACAACATCAACCAACCCACAGTCTATAATAAATTGGGGGCCTGTCCGGGATAGTGAACTGACAAACCCACACCCTGTCCAAGAGTGGATTTGTACACCCTTGCTGAAATAAACTGCGTGACCGCAGGTGTATACTCTCTCTCTTGGGAAGACTCACAGGACAAGATGGATAAGGTGCAAGCGTTTGTGGAGTCAGGCAAGCCTGAGGACTTGGAAGGTTGCACGAGGGATCAATTGAAACAAATAGCAGAAAAATGTGGCATCAGGTTGAAAGCATCTAAAGTAGCTGGGATGAAGGATGAGATCCTGAGGCAGTTAAGAGCCAAATGTGAAGCGGCAGAACAAGGAGCCCAAAAAGGAGCTGAAAGTGGAAAGGAGGATGATGGGCAGGATGAAGTGAGATCCCAGGGATCGAGTAGGAGCAGCAAGAGTAACCGCAGTAGCAGGAGTGGCCGAAATAGGAGCTTGGAGAGATTCCAGTTAGAGCTCCAGATGCAGCAACAACGAGAGGACAAGGAGAGACAGTTCCAGCTGGAAAAGTTGAAATTAAAACTCCAGATGAAAAATGAAGCCGAGAAGGAGAAAGAGAAATCCAGGCTGGAAGTAGAAAAAGAGAAAACAAGAGTAAGAGAACTGGAGTTGGAACAAGAGAAAGAAAAAGAGAAAGCAAGACTAGAGGTCGAAAAAGAAAAAGCCCAGGTCGAGAAAGAAAAAGAGAGAACAAAACAAATGCAGATAGAAGCGAATAGAACCTTGGCTGAGCAAAGGATTGAACATGGGTTGCCAGAGAGCACCACCCAGGTATCACACCCACCAGATGTTAGGGTTAGGGAGAAGGACATTCCCTTGTTTGTTCCCGAAGAGGCGGAGAGCTTCTTCGAGCATTTTGAAAAAGTAGCCATCATCAAGGAGTTTCCACAGGAGGAATGGGCCCAGCTGGTCCAGTTAAGATTGACCGGTGCAGCCAGAGAGGCATACACCCAATTGTCACTGGAAGAGTGCCAGGATTATGCCACGGTAAAGAGCAGCATATTGCGCTCGTTTCAGTTAACCCCAGAAGCTTATAGAAAGCGCTTCAGAGAGATGATGAAGGTTGAAGCGTGTACTTTTGCTGAGACAGCAAGAGATCTGGAAAGACGATTCCAGAAGTGGATTGAGGCTGCTGGAGTTGGATCTTACGCTGACCTGAAGCAACTGATGGTCATGGAGAAGTTCTTGGAGATGATGCATCCCGAAACAAAGTTCAAGATCCAAGAAGCAGGGATAAAGGAGGTGAAAGATGCCGCAGATAGGGCGGATATGATTACCGAAGCATACAAGAGCTTAAGGGAGAACAGAGTGAGAAGCGAGGCGAGACGCAGCAATAGCAGATCCAATGGAGTCTGGGGAGGAAGAAATTATGAAAGACCCAGAGGAGTCTGGGATAAGAAGAATTTTGATAAATGGGCAGAGAAAAGTAAGTACCCTAAAATTCAGAAGAGTAGGTCGCGCACTTCGTCTGAAAGTGAGGATGGAGGGGCTAAACGAGAAACTAATCGTTATCCAGGAAATCAAGAGTCCAGTAAAACCCCACAGAGTGCAGGTAGTGTACCTGGCCCGAGGAACTCTCATGCGAGTGAACAAAGTCAGAGCCACTCGGGTTCTTATAGGAGAGATTTTTCCCAGGTGAGATGTTACCAATGTAACGGATTGGGTCACGTGATGCGAGATTGTCGGCAGGGCAAGAGAGTTGTGACCCTGGCCATGTGTGACCCCCGAGGTAAATATGCCAATGTGTTCCAAGACAAACCACAGAGATCAAACTTAGTGAAGGAGAGGTATAGGCCGTTCATGAGCAAAGGTTGGATCAGTGTAGGAGGCCAACCTGAGGTAGAAGTTGGTATCTTAAGAGATACCGGAGCTAATCAGAGCTTGATTGCGAGAAGCCTGATTGGGAATGATCGACGGTTAGCTGGCAGGAGTAAGATGAGAGTATATGGGTTATTGTCTGAGAGTGACATGCCCGTTTGTACTGTCCAGCTAAGGTCGGAATATGTGTCGGCAGAGGTGATGTTGGGAGTGTGCCCCGACATACCTATTCCAGGAGTCCAAGTGATCCTGGGGAATGACTTGTGCGGGACAAAGGTGTTGCCGAGAGTCGTAGCGGAGACTGTGCCAGAGGAGTGCCTAGAAGGCCACTGCACGGGTGGGATACCTGAGAGTGTGAACCTGACTGACATCCGAGGAGATGAGTCAGGAGACCGCCAAGCCATTGAGTACCCTGTCTCGGTAGTGACGAAGACAGAGGCGGCCGACAAGGAAGACACTGGAGAAGATGAGACAGTGTCGATTCAACCGGTGGAAGATATCGATGTAGATATAGCATGGCTGTTTGATGAAGGTCCAGCCCAGGCAAATGAAGTCTCGGTGAGGTCAAAAGTGAGGATGACCCAGCCGAAGAAGAATACTGTGAGGAGAGTTGACCTGAGTAGAGCCTAGACTGCTGAAATTAAGGGTCGGAAGGTGAACGCAACTGTACTGTGGGTTGGTTGGTGTTGTCGTCGTCGATCCTTCTCTATGGACAACCCAACCCACAACTCGGCAGAGTGCTTATACTAGGAGATCACCCTTGGCGCTTCTGGCTCTTGGAGAGTGGCTCAGCGTCACACGTTTAGGGGATGCGGCTCCAACACTTAGCCTCGTTGTCACGTGCACACACCCACTCGAGCCGCTGTGACTCCCCACTCTCTCCTTATGAGATATGATCTCCTCAATCCCCTATGACTTATTAGTATTACCTCTTACCCTGTCCACAGCAGTGGTTCTTGGTTCTTTCTCTCTCTCTCTCCTTCTTCACTACTTCCTGGGAAGCCTCACTAGGACAAGGGCAAACACCAGCAAATTGTGACACATTTACTGAACAAAGCACATACACGATACATACACACATATAATAATAATGAATCCTATACTCTATAATATCACAATCAGGTTGCACTCCAACACCATCAGAACTCTATTATCAGCTTATCAAGTGGTATCCTACCTCCTGGTTCACCACCTGATACTATTAACCTCCTCAAGTTGGTCAAGCCTACACACTGTTGCACCATCAGCAAGATGACATATATATATAGAAAACCAGCATTTGAATGCAATAACATATACCAGTATAAATGTTCATTGATACTTCAATATAAAAAACTCCTTGACATAAGGATGCCAACAGTCACTCACCTCTCACTGCGTCTTGCACGCTACTGACAACCAAACACTATCAACTCCCTATAAGTAATCCACCAGAACTTCCCCTTCCACCTCTGGAAGTTCACAACCCTAATATCCTTAGGTTCTTCCGGGCTTCACTACCAGGATCCTCTGCAGCTCCTCCAGGCTGCTATCATGAAGTTTCCTTGTGCAACTACGGTGCTTCACCCTTCTGTTAGGTTCTTCCACAGCTCTCTTGGCTGCTACACCACCTCTACAGAAGCACGTGACACTCCTCTTCACTGCTGCTTCTCCTCACAGCTCGAGGTCCTCTGCTCCACTACCTTGGAGTCTCATCAGCTACATCATCTGCTGGCTTCGAAGTTCTCAGCAACTTCTTCCCCAAAAGACAAACCTGCAACCCATCGACACTCCAATAAAATGTTCCCCTTTAACACATAAACAAAAATAACCACACAATATGCTTGCCTCAAACCTCTATCTGTCCTCTACATACAGTGAGAGTGGACTCCCCCGTTTTGGGCGGGTCCATACTCCACCTCGCCTGGCGGCGGTCCTCACTCGCTGGGAGGGTCTTCCTCCATCCGGAGCCGGGCTCCCTCAGTCGTCCGTCAGAGCTCAGAGGGGATGGACGTCGCTCCGTGCTCCTCCCTCTTCACTCTCCTATTTCAGGCCTTCTGCCTTATTAAAACATGTCTAACCTATAAATAAACATCGCTACTGTCGCTGGGCACACGACCATCTACAAGTGATCACTATGAACTGGCGTTTATCGTGCTTACCACAGATTAATTGGTCGAGGGCGCTTTTCCTCTGACGGCGTCTGGTCAGGGCGCTCCACACAGCCCACAATAATGCTTCTGGGCGATTTAATATCTGCTCGTCGACCAGGACTTGAGACCACAACGTTCCCAGCTCGATTCCACAGCTGGTACGTCCGCACACTTCTCTTCCCTTAGAGATATATCACTAGGGGTTCCCTTCTGGCGGGAGCTCAAACGGAGCGCGGCTTCCCCCTGCGATGTCTGGCACTCAAGTGAGGTCAAGGTCCTCCGGAAGCGAGCCTCACGCCTCCAGCAAAATGTCCACATCTCCTAGCCAGTCATTTATCTATTTTCTTCTGCATTGCCCATAATCTCAAACTGTTACACATATCCAACCAACTATTTTACATATGCGTTATCACCTCAATATTCCTTAGACCTTCTAATCAGGTCAGGCTTGACGAATAACTCTCAAGGAGGGAGACTCGTTTCTCCTGCAGGCTGAGATCATAACACTCCCCTCCCCTTATTTTTGAGAGTTATTCCAGTGGCAAAGCTCGGGATAATACATCCGCCACCCCACTGTCTCGTTCTTCAACCGATTGGTTCGACCGGTTAGTTTGTTTACATACTCCCGTAAGAGTCTACAATTAGTTCGTTGCTCCTTGCAACATCTGGCTCACAACTCGCCAGAAACATGATCTTCTCATAAACGATTTGACCTCTCTGGCACCTCTTGGCTAGGCTGTCCTCCTTGGACGCCTGCAATCCATTGGTCCACTCTACTTACTGTCTCCACCCTCCGTTTCCTCGTCTTCTTCTCTTCCCGTCCAGAGTCAGACATCTACTGTCTGTACCTCCTCTGTCGTCTTCACACTTCCATCTACTGCCATTATACTTTCGTCTCCTGCCATCATACTTCACTCCCTCGTCTTCACCAACTATCCTCCCTTTCGTCTCCTCATTTGTCCAAGACATCGTCTTGTTTGACCTCCATCGAGTCCTCGGCTTTCTTCTATTCCTCCATGCTTGCATCATCATCCTCTTCCCACACTTCTCACCTCTATACCACTCCATTTCTTCTCCTTCAACTCTTCTTCGTTCCCTAAAAGTTTCTTCAAGCACTGTACTACACTCAACAGCACTCGACCGTGCATGTCGCTCTACCTCTCCCAGAGTGCTCGTAAGCATCTCTCCACACATACTGTCTCTTCTCCTCTCATTTTCTCGGCTATTACTCTTCTTCATTATTTCTCCTCCACGTTGTCTGTGAAACATGCCAACTCCTGACATCTCAAACAACTTAACTCCACTATCCCTATGCCTCTGTGCTCGTGGACAACGTGACGCTCTACTCCCGTCCTCAGTATGTCCACATCTTTCCTCATTCATACTCAGCACAGTTGCATTCACCTTCCGACTCTTAGTTTCAGCAGTCTGGGCTCTACTCAGGTCCGCTCTCTTCACATGATTCTTCTTCGGCTGGGTCATCTTCACTTTCGACCTCACCGAGACTTCATTCTCCTGGGCTGGACCTTCATCAAACAGCCACGCTATATCTACATCGATATCTTCCACTGGTTGAATCGACACTGTATCATCTTCTCCAGCGTCTTCCTTGTCGGCCACCTCTGCCTTCCTCACTACCGAGACAGGGTACTCAATGGCTTGGCGGTCTCCTGACTCATCTCCTCGGATGTCAGTCAGGTTCACACTCTCAGGTGTCCCACCCGTGCCGTGGCCTTCTGGGCACTCCTCTGGCACAGTCTCCGCTATGACTCTTGGCAACACCTTTGTCCCGCACAAGTCATTCCCCAAGATCACTTGGACTCCTGGAATAGGTATGTCGGGGCACACTCCCAACATCACCTCTGCCGACACATATTCCGACCTTAGCTGGACAGTACATACGGGCATGTCACTCTCAGACAATAACCCATATACTTTCATCCTACTCCTGCCAGCTAATCGTCGATCATTCCCAATCAGGCTTCTCGTAACCAAGCTCTGATTAGCTCCGGTATCTCTCAAGATACCAACTTCTACCTCAGGTTGGCCTCCTATACTGATCCAACCTTTGCTCATGAACGGCCTATACCTCTCGTTCACTAAGTTCGCTCTCTGTGGTTTGTCTCGGAACACATTAGTATATTTACTTCGGGGGTCACACATGGCCAGGGTCACAACTCTCTTGCCCTGCCGACAATCTCGCATCACGTGACCCAATCCGTTACAATTGTAACATCTCATCTGGGAAAAATCTCTTCTATATGTACCCAAGCGGCTCTGACTTTGTCCACTCGCATGAGAGTTCCTCGAGGCAGGTACACTACCTGCACTCTGTGGGGCTTTACTGGACTCTCGATTTCCCGGATAACGATTAGCTTCTCGTTTGGCTCCTCCATCCTCACTTTCAGATGAAGTGCGCGACCTACTCTTCTGAGTTCCAGGGTACTTACTTTTATCTGCCCATTTATCAAAATTTTTCTCACCCCAGACTCTTCTGGGTCTTTCATAATTTCTTCCTCCCCAGACTCCATTGGATCTGCCATTGCTGCATCTCGCCTCACTTCTCACTCTGTTCTCCCTCAAGCTCTTGTATGCTTCAGTAATCATATCCGCCCTATCTGCGGCATCTTTCACCTCCATTATCCCTGCTTCTTGGATCTTGAACTTTGTTTCGGGATGCATCATCTCCAAGAACTTCTCCATGACCATCAGTTGCTTCAGGTCAGCGTAAGATCCAACTCCAGCAGCCTCAATCCACTTCTGGAATCGTCTTTCCAGATCCCTTGCTGTCTCAGCAAACGTACATGCTCCAACTTTGATCATCTCTCTGAAACGCTTTCTATAAGCTTCTGGGGTTAACTGAAACGAGCGCAATATGCTGCTCTTTACTGTGGCGTAATCCTGGCACTCTTCCAGTGACAATTGGGTGTATGCCTCCCTGGCTGCACCGGTCAATCTTAACTGGACCAGCTGGGCCCATTCCTCCTGTGGCCACTCCTTGATGCTGGCTACTTTTTCAAAGTGCTCGAAAAAGCTCTCTGCCTCTTCGGGAACAAACAAGGGAATGTCCTTCTCCCTAACCCTAACATCTGGTGGGTGTGATACCTGGGTGGTGCTCTCTGGCAACCCATGTTCAATCCTTTGCTCAGCCAAGGTTCTATTCGCTTCTATCTGCATTTGTTTTGTTCTCTCTTTTTCTTTTTCGACCTGGGCTTTTTCTTTTTCTTGTTCCAACTCCAGTTCCCTTACTCTGGTTTTCTCTTTTTCTTTCTCCACCTCTAGTCTTGCTTTCTCTTTTTCTTTCTCCTGTTCCAACTCCAGTTCTCTCACTCTGGTTTTCTCTTTTTCTACTTCCAGCCTGGTTTTCTCTTTTTCTACTTCCAGCCTGGTTTTCTCTTTTTCTACTTCCAGCCTGGTTTTCTCTTTTTCCTTCTCGGCTTCATTTTTCATCTGGAGTTCTAATTTCATCTTTTCCAGCTGGAACTGTCTCTCCTCACGCTGTTGTTGGATCTGGAGCTCTAACTGGAATCTCTCCAAGCTCCTATTTCGGCTATTCCTACTACTGCGGCTACTCTTGCTGCTCCTACTCGATCCCTGGGATCTCACTTCATCCTGCCCATCATCCTCCTTTCCACTTTCAGCTCCTTTCTGGGCTCCTTGTTCTGCCGCTTCACTTCTGGCTCTCAACTGCCTCAGGATCTCATCCTTCATCCCAGCTACTTTAGATGCTTTCAACCTGATGCCACATTTTTCTGCTATTTGTTTCAATTGATCCCTCGTGCAACCTTCCAAGTCCTCGGGCTTGCCTGACTCCACAAACGTTTGCACCTTATCCATCTTTGTCCTGTGAGTCTTCCCAAGAGAGAATATACACCTGCGTTCACACAGTTATCTATTTCAGCAAGGGTGTACAAATCCACTCTTGGACAGGGTGTGGGTGTGTCAGTTCACTCTCCCGGACACAGGCCCCCAATTTATTATAGACTGTGGGTTGGTTGGTGTTGTCGTCGTCGATCCTTCTCTATGGACAACCCAACCCACAACTCGGCAGAGTGCTTATACTAGGAGATCACCCTTGGCGCTTCTGGCTCTTGGAGAGGGGCTCAGCGTCACACGTTTAGGGGATGCGGCTCCAACACTTAGCCTCGTTGTCACGTGCACACACCCACTCGAGCCGCTGTGACTCCCCACTCTCTCCTTATGAGATATGATCTCCTCAATCCCCTATGACTTATTAGTATTACCTCTTACCCTGTCCACAGCAGTGGTTCTTGGTTCTTTCTCTCTCTCTCTCCTTCTTCACTACTTCCTGGGAAGCCTCACTAGGACAAGGGCAAACACCAGCAAATTGTGACACATTTACTGAACAAAGCACATACACGATACATACACACATATAATAATAATGAATCCTATACTCTATAATATCACAATCAGGTTGCACTCCAACACCATCAGAACTCTATTATCAGCTTATCAAGTGGTATCCTACCTCCTGGTTCACCACCTGATACTATTAACCTCCTCAAGTTGGTCAAGCCTACACACTGTTGCACCATCAGCAAGATGACATATATATATAGAAAACCAGCATTTGAATGCAATAACATATACCAGTATAAATGTTCATTGATACTTCAATATAAAAAACTCCTTGACATAAGGATGCCAACAGTCACTCACCTCTCACTGCGTCTTGCACGCTACTGACAACCAAACACTATCAACTCCCTATAAGTAATCCACCAGAACTTCCCCTTCCACCTCTGGAAGTTCACAACCCTAATATCCTTAGGTTCTTCCGGGCTTCACTACCAGGATCCTCTGCAGCTCCTCCAGGCTGCTATCATGAAGTTTCCTTGTGCAACTACGGTGCTTCACCCTTCTGTTAGGTTCTTCCACAGCTCTCTTGGCTGCTACACCACCTCTACAGAAGCACGTGACACTCCTCTTCACTGCTGCTTCTCCTCACAGCTCGAGGTCCTCTGCTCCACTACCTTGGAGTCTCATCAGCTACATCATCTGCTGGCTTCGAAGTTCTCAGCAACTTCTTCCCCAAAAGACAAACCTGCAACCCATCGACACTCCAATAAAATGTTCCCCTTTAACACATAAACAAAAATAACCACACAATATGCTTGCCTCAAACCTCTATCTGTCCTCTACATACAGTGAGAGTGGACTCCCCCGTTTTGGGCGGGTCCATACTCCACCTCGCCTGGCGGCGGTCCTCACTCGCTGGGAGGGTCTTCCTCCATCCGGAGCCGGGCTCCCTCAGTCGTCCGTCAGAGCTCAGAGGGGATGGACGTCGCTCCGTGCTCCTCCCTCTTCACTCTCCTATTTCAGGCCTTCTGCCTTATTAAAACATGTCTAACCTATAAATAAACATCGCTACTGTCGCTGGGCACACGACCATCTACAAGTGATCACTATGAACTGGCGTTTATCGTGCTTACCACAGATTAATTGGTCGAGGGCGCTTTTCCTCTGACGGCGTCTGGTCAGGGCGCTCCACACAGCCCACAATAATGCTTCTGGGCGATTTAATATCTGCTCGTCGACCAGGACTTGAGACCACAACGTTCCCAGCTCGATTCCACAGCTGGTACGTCCGCACACTTCTCTTCCCTTAGAGATATATCACTAGGGGTTCCCTTCTGGCGGGAGCTCAAACGGAGCGCGGCTTCCCCCTGCGATGTCTGGCACTCAAGTGAGGTCAAGGTCCTCCGGAAGCGAGCCTCACGCCTCCAGCAAAATGTCCACATCTCCTAGCCAGTCATTTATCTATTTTCTTCTGCATTGCCCATAATCTCAAACTGTTACACATATCCAACCAACTATTTTACATATGCGTTATCACCTCAATATTCCTTAGACCTTCTAATCAGGTCAGGCTTGACGAATAACTCTCAAGGAGGGAGACTCGTTTCTCCTGCAGGCTGAGATCATAACAGCTGAGTAGGAATGAGGAAAGATGTGGGCAGACTGAGGACGGAAGTAGAGCGTCAAATTGTCCACGAGCACAGAGGCATATGGATAGTAGAGTTAAGTTGTTTGAGATGTCAGGAGTCGACATGTTCCACAGAAAACGTGAAGAAAAGATAATGAAGAAGAGTAATAGCCGAGAAAATGAAAGGAGAAGAGACAGTATGTGTGGAGAGATGCTTACGAGCACTCTAGGAGAGGTAAAGCGATATGTACGGTCGAGTGCTGTTGGATGTAGTACAGTGCTCGAAGAAACTTCTAGGGAACGAAGAAGAGTTGAAGGAGAAGAAATGGAGTTGTATAGAGGTGAAAAGTGTGGGAAGAGGATGATGATGCAAGCATGGATGGATAGAAGAAAGCCGAGGACTCGATGGAAGTCAGATAGGATGAGATCTTGGATAAATGCGGAGACGCAAGGGAGAATCGTCGGTGAAGACGAGGGAGTGAAGTATGATGACAGGAGACGAAAGTATAATGGGAGTAGATGGAAGTATGAAGACGACAGAGGAGGTACAGACAGCAGATGTCTGACTCTGGACGTGAAGAGAGGAAGACGAAGAAACGGAGGGTGGAGACAGTAAGTAGAGTGGACCGATGGAGTGCAGGCGTCCAAGGAGGACAGCCTAGCCAAGAGGTGCCAGAGACGTCAAATCGTTTGTGAGAAGACCATGTTTCTGGAGAGTTGTGAGCCGGATGTTGCAAGGTGCAACGAACTAATTGTAGACTCCTAAGAGAGTATATGGGGTGAAGAACGAGACAGTGTGGTGGCGGAGGTATTATCCCGAGCTTTGCCACTGGAATAACTCTCAAAATAAGGGGAGGGGAGTGTTATGATCTCAGCTGGCAGGAGAAACGAGTCTCCCTCCTTGAGAGTTATTCATCAAGCCTGACCTGATTAGAAGGTCTAGCGAATATTGAGGTGATAACGCATATGTAAAATAGTTGCTTGGATATGTGTAACAGTTTGAGATTATGGGCAATGAAGAAGAAAACAGATAAATGACTGGCGAGGAGATGTGGACGTTTTGCTGGAGGCGTGAGGCTCGCTTCCGGAGGACCTTGACCTCACTTGAGTGCCAGACATCGCAGGGGGAAGCTGCGCTCCGTTGAGCTCCCGTCAGAAGGGAACCCCTAGTGATATATCTCGAAGAGAAGAGAAGTGTGCAGACGTACCAGCTGTGGAATCGAGCTGGGGACGTGTGGTCTCAAGTCGTGGGCGATAATTAGTGAATATTAAGCCGCCCGGAGGCATTATTGTGGGCCGTGGAGCGCCCTGACCAAGCCTCGTCAGAGGGAGAAAGCGCCCTCGACCTTATAATCTGTGGTAAGCACGATATACGCCAGTTCATAGTGATTGCTTGTAGTTGGTCGTGTGCCCAGCGACAGTAGCAATGTTTATTTATAAGTTAGACATGTTTTAATAAGGCAGAAGGCCTGAAATAAGAGAGTGGAGAGGGAGGAACACGAAGCGACGTCCATCCCCTCTGAGCGCTGGCGGGCGACTGAGGGAGCCCGGCTCCTGACGGAGGATGACCCTCCCAGTGAGTGAGGACCGCCGCCAGGCGAGGTGGAGTATGGACCCGCCCAAAGCGGGGGAGTCCACTCTCACTGTATGTAGAGGACAGATAGAGGTTGGAGACAAATATATTGTGTGATTATTTTTGTTTATGTGTTAAAGGGGAAACAATTTTATTGGAGTGTCGATGGGTTGCAGGTTTGTCTTTGGGGGAGAAGTTGCTGAGAACTTCGAAGCCAGCAGATGAAGTAGCTGATGAGACTCCAAGGTAGTGGAGCAGAGGACCTCGAGCTGTGAGGAGAAGCAGCAGTGAAGAGGAGTGTCACGTGCTTCTGTAGAGGTGGTGTAGCAGCCAAGAGAGCTGTGGAGGAACCTAACAGAAGGGTGAAGCACCGTAGTTGCACAAGGAAACTTCATGATAGCAGCCTGGAGGAGCTGCAGAGGATCCTGGTAGTGAAGCCCGGAAGAACCTGAAGAGATCAGGGTAGTGAACTTCCAGAGGTGGAAGGGGAAGTTCTGGTGGATTACTAGTAGGGAGTTGATAGTGTTTGGTTGTCATTAGCGCGCAAGACGCAGTGAGAGGTGAGTGATTGTTTGCATTCTTATGTCAAGGAGTGTTTTATACTGAAGTTTAGAGTTACAGTCGTTGGCTGGATTACCTACAGATGTATGCGTTCTAGGACCGATATTGATCGATTAATCATTGCTGTGTATCAATGAACATTTATACTGATATATGTTATTGCATTCAAATGCTGATTTTCTATATATATATTATCTTGCTGATGGTGCAACAGTGTATGTAGACTTGATCAACTTGAGGTGGTTGATAGTATCAGGTGGTGAACCAGGAGATAGGATACCACTTGATAAGCTGATAATAGAGTTCTGATGGTGTTGGAGTGCAACCTGATTGTAATATTATAGAGTATAGGATTCATGATTATTATATGTGTGTATGTATCGTGTATGTGCTTTGTCCAGTAAATGTATCCCAATTTGCTGGTGTTTGCCCTTGTCCTAGTGAGGCTTCCCAGGAGGTAGTAAAGAAGGAGAGAGAGAAAGAACCAAGAACCACTGCTGTGGACAGGGTAGAAGGTAATACTAGTAAGTCATAGGGGATTGAGGGGATCACATCTGATAAGGAGAGAGTGGGGAGTCACAGCGGCTCGAGTGGGTGTGTGCACGTGACAACGAGGCTAAGTGTTGGAGCCGCATCCCCTAAACGTGTGACGTTGAGCCCCTCTCCAAGAGCCAGAAGCGCCAAGGGTGATCTCCTAGTATAAACACTCTACCGAGTTGTGGGTTGGGTTGTCCATAGAGAAGGATCAACCACGACAACATCAACCAACCCACAGTCTATAATATAAGTTATTACGAAACGCGTTCAAGTGTCGCGTCAGACTAGAAATAAAAATGAATTTTGGAGAACTGATTTTTCAATTACCATCAACAGTGAAAAGAAACATAAGAAATATTGAGAAAATTCGTGTTAGAATTATTAATCTTACTTTTTTGGGAAATTTTTAATAATACATATATATATATATATATATATATATATATATATATATATATATATATATATATATATATATATATATATATATATATATATATATATATATATATGTCGTACCTAGTAGCCAGAACGCACTTCTCAGCCTACTAAGCAAGGCCCGATTTGCCTAATAAGCCAAGTTTTCATGAATTAATTGTTTTTCGACTACCTAACCTACCTAACCTAACCTAACCTAACTTTTTCGGCTACCTAACCAAACCTAACCTATAAAGATAGGTTAGGTTAGGTTAGGGAGGGTTGGTTAGGTTCGATCATATATCTACGTTAATTTTAACTCGAATAAAAAAAAATTGACGTCATACATAATGAAATGGGTTGCTTTATCATTTCATAAGAAAAAAATTAGAGAAAATATATTTATTCAGGAAAACTTGGCCTATTAGGCAAATTGGGCCTTGCATAGTAGGCTGAGAAGTGCATTCTGGCTACTAGGTACGACATATATATATATATATATATATATATATATATATATATATATAATATATATATATATATATATATATATATATATATATATATATATATGTCGTACCTAATAGCCAGAATGCACTTTTATGCCTACTATGCAAGGCCTGATTTGCCTAATAAGCCAAGTTTTCCTGAATTAATATATTTTCTCTTTTTTTTCTTATGAAATGAAAAAGCTACCCATTTCATTATGTATGAGGTCAATTTTTTTTTATTGGAGTTAAAATTAACGTAGATATATGACCAAACGTAACCAACCCTACCTAACCTAACCTAACCTATCTTTAGAGGTTAGGTTAGGTGAGTTAGCCGAAAAAGTTAGGTTAGGTTAGGTTAGGTAGGTTAGGTTGTCGAAAAACAATTAATTCAGGAAAACTTGGCTTATTAGGCAAATCGGGCCTTGCATAGTAGGCATAAAAGTGCGTTCTGGCTACTAGGTACGACATATATATATATATATATATATATATATATATATATATATATATATATATATATATATATATATATATATATATGTCGTACCTAGTAGCCAGAACGCACTTCTCAGCCTACTATGCAAGGCCTAATTTGCCTAATAAGCCAAGTTTTCATGAATTAATTATTTTTCGACTACCTAACCTACCTAACCTAACCTAACCTAACTTTTTCGGCTACCTATCCTAACCTAACCTATAGAGATAGGTTAGGTTAGGTTAGGTAGGGTTGGTTAGGCTCGGTCATATATCTACGTCAATTTTAACTCCAATAAAAAACAATTGACCTCATTCATAATGAAATGGGTAGCTTTATCATTTCATAAGCAAAAAATTAGAGAAAATATATTAATTCATGAAAACTTGGCTTATTAGTCAAATCGGGCCTTGCATAGTAGGCTGGGAAGTGCGTTCTGGCTATTAGGTACGACATATATATATATATATATATATATATATATATATATATTTATATATAATGTATGTATGGTAGTTGCAGCATTAACGTAATCTTGGTAGAATTTGGTGAATGACGAGGCTGTCTGCAGTGACAGCCGTCGCTCTGTCGAGTAATGTAATTCTTGGAAGTGTTTATCGGTCTGCGGGATCGATAAATAACTCACCCATGTGATTTAAGGAGTGCGTGATCTCCTTAGTGTTCCAGTAACGTTTGATAGCTGTAGGCTACATGTGTCAGCATTAATTATATATATACGATCATAGTGTCACAGTGCCCAGTGTTATTGTGTTATTTACTGTGGTGATTGCAATGTGTGGACCTATGTTCTAAGGGGTAATGCAAGCACTAGGGTCATTTGCAATAGTAAGTAAGTTTTGTGCAGTATTCTAATACTTGGAAATTTAAGTTCTTGCCGTGTGTGTTATTACAAAGGGGTTGTTATTTGATGGTAATTGTTGCTAGTGTTGAGCAATCACCGTATGTGATTGCAGTTCAGTAAAGTCATTGTGGGGCAGTGTTCTAGAGGGTTTATGTCCTGTATGTTAATTTACTAGGTTCTGCAGTATTGTCATTGCAACCGGATTGTAACATAAATCACTGGGATTTGTTAGTGTGATGTATCATTGTCGTGGGTGAACTAGACTGTAGACGAGTACTTGGGTTTTATATTCTCCTGTTTATTTGGTAGGACATCGAAGTCCAGTATTCAGTGAGGTGATTGCGAGGCAATTAATATAACGTAACCAAGGGAATGCCCATTGCTTTAAGAGAATTTGTTCTTTGACAATTTGAGTAACGTAGAATACGTTTGGGTTAATTTACTTTCCTGCAAAGCAGCTACGATAGTCTCAGGGAGCCTAGCCATCAGCCAGATTAGAATTAGAGTATTGTCTGTCGTAATTAACGGTCAGTGGGCCGCATAATTGACGTGTTTCAGGAAGTCAAAGTAATTAACCTCGATCTTTGTTTGATCGACTCACACGAAGGCTCCATTGTTCCATTAACGTAACGTCGTTATTTATCTGTCCGGAAGTACCGGCACTTGAATGACTCGTGGGAGGAGTAGCGTCATTTTAGAATAACGTAAACGTGGTGCCTAATTACCGTTATTGGCCACCTGAATTGGTCTGAGTATGGAAGGCTTAAACGGAATTCATACCTTAATGTAAATTGCTGAGCCAGTGTGAAAGGTTGCGTATTTAATTGTTTAATTATTGATCTTGAGGATAGTAATTAATTACTCTAAAGGTAATCACGAGTGATTACCGTTCTCTTAGCACTTTGGACATTGTAAATCAGAGTTTACCGTCGCTGAGTGATTATTAACCGATTAACGTAAATTAACGTAACTAGTAAAGAGATTAATCAGCTGTCTGGTAGTACAGAGATTAATGGGATTTTTTCACTAAATGCTCGACGGGTAGAGTGTTGTGTAATTTCCGCGTTACTAGTGACAGTTGTAAGAGTTATTAAATTAACGTAAATGTTATTGTGTTATTAACGTATATCAATTGGTATTGATTGTTGATCGTCCATGGGACGGACTGTTAACGTAAGGATTAATTTGAGGAAGGGTGCTGGAGTTGCCAGTGAACCCATTAGTCATTGATGTGTCATTGAAAGGCTACTGATTTGATTGCATTGCAACCGCCATTGCAGGTGTAGACTGCAGTGAGGCGTAGAACAGTTAGGAGGTTACTGGAGACGTATTTCAGAACCTACTGTGTCATTTGTTGTAATTGTGATTATAGATCTGTTAGTTCTTGTTTCTTGTTGATTCCTCTGTGGTCACGCTTATGTTCGAGTTAGTTCATTATGCAGTCCGAGGGGCTGGTGTCTAGCTGTCATTGATAGTGTCACAGGAAGGATTTCGAGTAACGTCATTGATATTTCTTTTGCTTTGTTGTAGTAGTTAGTACTTTATTGAATAAACTAAGTTGTTATGGTTAACACTGTCTTTTCGTTACACCCCACACATTATTATTGCCCTGCAAGTGTTCTTCACACTCGACTAATAAAATTGAGACTGATTCTGAGTTTTGGACCAAATATACGGCACCACACAACAATAAATTATTGTTGTGAGAGCCCGTGACCTACTCGTTAGATTCGCTTCGGCGATTGGCGAAGGTCGGCGGCCTAGTGGAGGAGATTTCAATGTTTATTGGGGTCTCGGCGTTTGCTTGCGCCTAGTCAATTGTTCATACATGGTCCCAAAGTGAGGAATGAGCTGTTTACTACACTGATGTGTTAGCTAAGCAAGTCCTTCCTCAGGCGACCTAATTGAATATCACGACTGGAATAAAGGTTAAAGAATAAAGAAAATTCTTAGAAATTTTCCGAGCTCAATTCCTCAACCATTTCATTTATTCCACTAAAGTCACACTCTCACAGTGTAGTCAGCTGGGTGCCGCCGCTGTTGTGATATGTTTTGAGTTATTATATTCCACGGCTCTTATTATATGTTAATTCGTCTGTTAAATTATATGATTATATATTCGTTGCTTTAATTTCAAAAAGAAAAAAAAATAAACTTAATGGAAGCTTTGTTACAAATTTTGTGTACTTCTAATGGATGCGATCAGGCATGAGTTTCTGTTGACAAAATTGAATTACAAAATACTGTTTAATTTTCAGTCGTGAACGTAATTGGAAATCTGGAATAATGCTTAATTACAATTTAATGATAACTCGTTGTGTGACACAGAGGTGCTGCATAGTATCTGAGCTCTCTTGGCCACCTTACTGTTGTCTGAGCACTCTTGGCCACCTTGCTGTTGTCTGAGCTCTCTTGTCCACCTTACTGTTGTCTGAGCTCTCTTGGCCACCTTACTGTTGTCTGAGCTCTCTTGGCCACCTTACTGTTGTCTGAGCTCTCTTGGCCACCTTACTGTTGTCTGAGCTCTCTTGGCCACCTTACTGTTGTCTGAGCTCTCTTGGCCACCTTACTGTTGTCTGAGCTCTCTTGGCAACCTTACTGTTGTCTGAGCTCTCTTGGCCACCTTACTGTTGTCTGAGCTCTCTTGGCCACCTTACTGTTGTCTGAGCTCTCTTGGCCACCTTACTGTTGTCTGAGCTCTCTTGACCACCTTACTGTTGTCTGAGCTCTCTTGGCAACCTTACTGTTGTCTGAGCTCTCTTGGCCACCTTACTGTTGTCTGAGCTCTCTTGACCACCTTACTGTTGTCTGAGCTCTCTTGGCAACCTTACTGTTGTCTGAGCTCTCTTGGCCACCTTACTGTTGTCTGAGCTCTCTTGGCCACCTTACTGTTGTCTGAGCTCTCTTGGCCACCTTACTGTTGTCTGAGCTCTCTTGGCCACCTTACTGTTGTCTGAGCTCTCTTGGCAACCTTACTGTTGTCTGAGCTCTCTTGGCCACCTTACTGTTGTCTGAGCTCTCTTGACCACCTTACTGTTGTCTGAGCTCTCTTGGCAACCTTACTGTTGTCTGAGCTCTCTTGGCCACCTTACTGTTGTCTGAGCTCTCTTGGGCAACCTTACTGTTGTCTGAGCTCTCTTGGCCACCTTACTGTTGTCTGAGCTCTCTTGGCCACCTTACTGTTGTCTGAGCTCTCTTGGCAACCTTACTGTTGTCTGAGCTCTCTTGGCCACCTTACTGTTGTCTGAGCTCTCTTGACCACCTTACTGTTGTCTGAGCTCTCTTGGCAACCTTACTGTTGTCTGAGCTCTCTTGGCCACCTTACTGTTGTCTGAGCTCTCTTGGGCAACCTTACCCTTGGGTCTACTGTAAAAAGCCCCAAGTAAAAACCGTGTAGTTTTTCAACTGTATTTTCATAATTAAACAATATATGTATATAAAAAATACATATGTGCTCCTGGTAGTATGGGTTCGAGTCACTTCTGGGGTGTTAGTTTTCAGTTGCATATTTGCTTGGGGACCATTCAGGCTTGTTCACATTTGTATTCCTCACATGTTCCCCAAAGAATGAGGTGATTTGATAAAATATCATGCTCAAGATTACCATCAGAGTGCTGGGGGGATGATGGGGAATTAGCTTCGGCTACCATCATCTTGTCCGGTCGTGATGGTCGAGTGGTTAAGGGGTCCTGTACACCAGTTGCAGAGTGGTCCTTTCAGTATGGGTTGGAGTCACTTCTGGGGGTGTGAGTTTTCAGTTTATATATATATATATATATATATATATATATATATATATATATATATATATATATATATATATATATATATATATATATATAAAAGGGGGTGGTAGGAGAAGTGAACACTCTTTCGTATTCAGAGTTAAATGTCAAGTTTTTCCCTGAGTGCTCTGTGTTCCCTTCTCTGAGGCTGTGGGTCCCTATAATTACACCAGTGGTGGTACCCCCCTATATATATATATATATATATATATATATATATATATATATATATATATATATATATATATATATATATATATATATATATAGAGAGAGAGAGAGAGAGAGAGAGAGAGAGAGAGAGAGAGAGAGAGAGAGAGAGAGAGAGAGAGAGAGAGAGAGAGAGAGAGAGAGATAATGTTGTTGAATATGACTGAAAGGATAAGGTTAAAGATTCTAATTCGAATCTTCTCAATATTTCCTATGTTTTTCTTCATTATCGAGGAAAGTTGAAAACTTAACTCTCCAAAGTTCATTTTTACAATATATTATGATCTGATGCCTAGGGATGCATTTTGCAATGCATCCTTACATTTTCAAAGACAAATTTTCCATGCTTTTACAAAGGCTTATATTCTCTTGGGGTGAGGTGGTACAGGGCGTCATTGAGGTGAACAAGTGGATGAATGTCATTACATAAGAAAAATTAATTGGCTATTACATGCCTATTAATTCTTGCTGCTCCTGTCTCTGTGTGATGGCTCGGGGTCTTGAAGAGGGTAGAATATAGGTATGTGTTAGCTGGTTGTTGATTGCTGGTCTTGATTTCTTTATGTGTAGGGCTTCTCCATGATGCATAGTCTTCTGTTGTCATTTTACCTGTCGATTATTTCAGTGTTGCTTGTTAAGATACCTCTGGTGATGGTCTTGATGTGTGAGGAGATTAAATTCTCCTTGATGGAGCTTTGTTGCTCGTGCATTGTTAATCGCCAAGAGAGACATTGTTGTCATGCCTATATACTGGGATCTTTTGGGTTGACAGTCCCTAAGTGGACATGTGAAGACATAGACGACGTTGGTCTCTTTTAAGGCGTTCTGTTTGGTGTCTGGAGAGTTCTTCATGAGTAGGTTGTCGCCAACCTACTTCACCTTGGCTCTAGGAGACTCGAACCGGAGACCCCATGCGTGTGAGGAAGAAACTCTATTAACTCGGCTATTGAGTAGTCTTAATAAGGAAAGTTTCGATTTTCCCTGACAACTATTGAAGCTCAGAGGAATTAGTGATCCTCGCCCACCTTATATACATGGCCATCCCAAAAGGCCTGCAGTTCAGCTTGTGTGGATGATATATAATTACCAAGTCGAAGTTAGTAATTATATATTACTTATATAACCTAGTAATATATTCCAGTCCACAGTTCCAAACTCAGTATATTCCCTTATTAGGACACCGCACCCTGCCCTGCCATCCTCCGCCACCGACCAGTCACAATATACATGTAAACTATTGCCTCTTGGTAACCCAGATATCATGCTTTCATTCAAACACCGCAATTGTCCCGGTTCATATTGAATCAAACTAAAATTTCGTCAAAGTTTGGAATAAAAAATAATCGTATATAATCGATATTTTAACATATCGGGGTGAATTTTGCACGAAACTGATGCCAGATGCCAGATGCCAACATATTTGCTTAACATTTTTTTCACAATATTTCGATTATTGACGAGTATTTCTAAAATTTCCGGCCCCTTTCAGCCACATGACAACAAAATAAACTCGGGTAGATGATTATAGGTTTCACAAAAGTTCAAATAAAACCATATTCTATTATATTGAGATATGCAGTAAGCTCTGAGATATGCAGTAAGCTCAATAAACATATTGCCTCTGTTAACCAGCAGCCTATTAGCTGCTAAAAGCCCACATCCCGGGAAACGACAGAAGCAAACAAGCACTCACTGAGCAGCCCAAAAGAATGGTCGACCATAAAAATCTGAAAAACAGTCACCACCTCACGCCTCTCGAGCGTCTGGGAACAACAAAAGCTGTGCCAAGCTCCATTGGAAAAACAGAGGATTGTCTACTAGCCAGAAAGACTCTGAAACTTCATAACGCATCTAGAAATGGAAAGAAGACCCAAACACAAATTATGCAGGTCCATCACAGAGACAAACTTAGGGTCTCAGAAGTCTCCTGAGCCAGCGAAGGGGAGACCCAAGAGGAAGGGGATACTCCATAATAACATCCTTGATATGCCTAGTACCATGCAGACACGAACCCGGGAGAACGGGTCACAGCCAGGCCTTTAATATCCTGTAGTGGGTTAGTCCGAGCCCATAGGCTATTAATGAGATAATAAAATAAATCTCAAAGGGATAGAGTAGCTTAGGATCTTTCTGCCCTCTCCCCCCCCATAGGCTAGTACTGTTGTTGTATTCTGTATTCTAGGCACATATTCTGTTGTTAGTCTCACTTGTTGGTCTAGGGATTTATGATTGATATTAGAATGCTTGTTTTGCCTTATTTTGCATATATCATCCACACAAGCTGAACTGATTCCCAGAGGGAATCCTTAAAGGAGCATAGAAACCCCTAGGTCAAGTAACAAGAACAAATAGATATTTACAAATGACTAATGACATATAACATGGTAAGTTATTCATGGAAACCTCCCCACATCCTCCTTTTAGGTTCACATACAGACAACTACTATTATTATCACTGAGGTCATGTTTCTACACCTAAGACATTGGCAATATGTTAATATTAAATACTATAGTTGGATAGCCCTAAAGGGAGCGTCCACCAAACAAGATTAGTTGTCAGACACAAAGTTAGGAAAATTTGGACTCCTCTCTCTACTTAGAAGTTTCTCAAAACAACTGTAGGGTCTCCAACAACTTAAAGTAATACATATTTGTGGCTTATCTGGATATCTGGCAGAGTGTAATCCTCTATAACCAAAGATACTCTGGCTAGTCCCTCTTCCCTTCCGCCATTATCGTTTAGTCCACCCTAAGCTGCCCTGTCACTCCCCTCTCAATACCAATTGTCCCTTCATTTCCGAATAATCTCTAAAAGTTCCCATTTAACATTGCTCTATGTAAAAGACTTCATTTTTCAATTATAAAAGGTTTACATAAAATCTACAGGTAATCCATAATTAACACCTGACTGTCATTACAAGTTTCAAGGCAGGAATGATATCAATGTGCTACGGCCTCTCAGCAGTCTTTTTATGTAATTACTCTTTATATAATTCTCTCTCTCTCTCTCTCGCTCTCTCTCTCGCTCTCTCCTTACCAAAATTGCAACATAAACTGGCTCTACACAAAATCCCTCTTACGGGAGGCAAGGTTCGTAACAGAAGCCACACTCAAATCATATTAATACAAGAACCGAGTCTATGATAACCCCTCCCCCCCACCTGAAGCAAAACAATCACTCACCAGATGAGATTAAAATCCATTTGGGGTCCAAAGGAACCCAAGGTCCCTTATCCCACTCTCCACAAGTCCTAGAAACCAGACACGAAGGCTCTGGAGGAAAGACATTGTCCATGCCCACCGGTCGGAAAAGAAAAGCGGAGTTCAAGAACGAGGCCTCACAAGAAGGGGGTTGGCTGGAAGGAAAACCTTGAAACCTCGTCGAGACTAGCTGGCTATATTGTATCCACACCCGAAATGGAAGGAACCATTTCTGGAGATAGATGAGCCACATCCAGAGCTAAACCCTGCCCATGGCCTGTAAAACCCTAGAACGAGCCAGAAGCAGGGAAGGTGGGGAAATTAGGAGCACGGCGATCTATACCCAATTGGGGATGGGGTCCAATCGTTTGTTTACATTTTTGAGAGTGCGGACGGACCTAAGCTGGAGTTCACCAACATCTCCAGTTCTGGGTCCCTCATTACTAGGTGGCCAACTCCGTTAAATCCAAATTGGAATATAACCTGAACAGCTGAAGATGGACAAAATGCAGAAGCTGCCTAATATGCTTGAACGTTGTATGGAGGTCGTTGGAGTCTTCGACGTTTCAGGCAGCGTGGTTGAGGCAAAACAAATTATTGTCGCCCCGTGGCACGGAGAACAAACTATCCTCAAACTCGCATACAGCGAGAATGGGTTCGAAAGCAATAACCACGGTCCATACCATATTAATGGGTGATTTCCAGTACTGGAACGATAAACTGAGCCAGACACCCAGTCACCGGGGATGATGCGCCGAACCAAAAAGTAAGCCGACACAGCCTGGGCAACACTGCTGTCAAGGCCAACATCAGCACACCGAAAATACAAGTGCACGAACTACCCAATCAGCAAACGCTTGCTCCTGACCCTGAGCATAGACAAGGAGTCAACAAGACTCACCCAAGGTGAGGATCCTCAGGAAATTGGATGCACCAATCAGAGAGCGAGACTCCAAACTCACCAGAGAAAAGAACTCTGTCAGTGCATGGGCAACGCTTGAGAACACACAGGTAAATAAACCCATAGCACATGTAGTTCCGAGCACACTAATAGCCAGATCCACACGGCACCAATTCAATGCACAACAACATGCCATACAGGACAAAGTCAACAGCCAGCATTTAGCTGAAAACACTTGGACCTGTCATGACTTGCTGACGACCAGCGAGCCGTACAGCAGTTTTCTTGTTCAGATTACATCAGTGATAGAATTCATGGGTGTGTGCCGGTGGAAAGTGTAAGCTGAGACTCCCAGCCCCAACCGTTTACCCAAACTAGTAGGAGGGATGGTTCCCATCGTTTGTTTACACTTTATAGGAATTTCATTTTGTGGTTTTCATGCCTCGATCTCTTTGAGGCCAGCAGTGATCTGTATTGGTCTGCTGACATTCTGGAAGCTTTCGTGTAGAGGTGGCGGCGTGTTACCCCTCTCCCTGCGCCTCTGTGAGTGAGACCAGGTTCTGGCTCTGTTCCCCGGTGTCTATCACTCTGTTCCCTGGAGTCCACAGACTCAGTTATGCTGAGTCTGACTCAGCAGAACTCCACGGCTGATGTGATCTAGTTGTTTGGAACCATTCCAGCATCCACGAGCAACTAGGGATTATCCCAGAAACTAATAATTGGATAAATAGTTTAGTGTTACGGCCCTCTCGGGACGCAACGGGGTTCTTACTCTGATGTAGTTAGAGGAAGATATATATCCGTTCCCAAGCCAGTAGAGGCTATCAAGGGATGCGATCCGTGACGCAAGTAACTTAAAGGGAGTAGGGAAAGAAAGGTAAGAACTTAATATAATATAATTTTCACCATCACCATTTAAATATATTGAAATAAAACGTACACAAGGGGGAGGGGTATTAACACTTTACAAAGGGGATCGTGCACAATCCAGTCTTCTGCTGAAGACTCTTGATTAAGAAGCTAGGTGCTGAGTCCGCGGTACTTTCTTCGTGGCCTCAAGACGTGTCCTCTGAGAACGCCGAGTCTACCCTGGCCACAGGTCAGCCACAACACAGGTCCACTGGGGGCACCGTCGTGGAGGCCGTCAACCACACGTCCAGCAGGTCTGCTGGCAGGTACTGAGCCAACAAGGCTGGTACGGCCACTCCACGAACGATAAAAGGGGTACGCCCTAGACAGGAGTCTCGTGTGATATCACCAATCACCCTCCTGTCCTCACTACCCCAGTGGATTATCGTCTCCAACCGTCGGTCCCGGGTAAATCCTTTAACTGCCACTCCAATAGCAGGCTAACACACCACAGTGTTCTTCCGGGGGGGCGACGTCACAAAAGCTGCAGCAAACTTCACTGTATGGAGACTGGCTGCCTCGGGTAGACTCACTCCACCTTCAACACAGTGGTCCCAGGTCGGCTCTGTAAGCAGACACGTCATTAATAACCGGGACACTAATACACCACACTCACAGGCTCAGATACAAACGCCCGACATATCCACTCCATAGATGGCGCTGTCGTCGGAGCACCACCTCACCAGAGGTCAGTAGCGGCGGTGTTGAGCGCTGAACCAGACTGGAAACTGGTCCTCGAGGCCAGTATACGCTGTCCTCACTAGGTGTCGTCGTTCGTTTGGCGGGGGTTTCGGGAGCTGACCCACAGATGGCGTTTTTGTCACTGCTCCAGGCACGGACGCTGGATCCGGGTTCGTAACATTTAGTTATATCAGTCAGATGTAATGTGAAGAGATGGGAAAGTGAACCAGCCAATAGAGGGGAAAACTCCATTTCTTCTCATGTGATAGAGATTAATGGAACATAGATTTGTGTAAACATTGCTTTCCTATGATCTTATGAACAGCAGATGATTGATTGATGAAGATTAAGCCACCCAAGAGGTGGCACGGGCATGAATAGCCCGTAAGTGGTAGCCATTTTAAGCCATTACCAGTATCAAGAGCTAATACTGAAGATCTGTGGAGGTGCGAATGCACCCTGCATGACGGGAGATGTCTCCCTTATGAATGTGTTAAGATGAAGATGAAGCCACCCAAAAGGTGGCACGGGCATGAATAGCTCGTAAGTGGTGGCCCTTTTGAGCCATCACCAGTATCAATAGATGATACTGGAGATCTGTGGAGGAGCGACTGCACCCTGCGTGACGGGAGATGTCTCCCGTGTCACGTTATGAACAGCATGAGAGGAAGAACTTGATCTTGGAAAACCTTGAGGATAGACTAAGATAAATAACTGCTTCTCGAAACTTTCCTTAAAAAGGGTATTCAATAATTCAGTTGATAGAGCTTCAGTCCCACATGCCTGGGGTTCACGGTTCGAGTCTCCTAAAGCCCAGGTGAATGGAATAGACTAAGATGGAATGCTTGTTATGACAAAATTTAGTTTTCCTGTAATTTAAAATTTTAAACACAGCATAACGGAGAGAAATTCACCAATTTATATAATATTAAGAATAGGGTAAACTGTGCTGTGTTCGGTCTGGATATTGCAAATAGCGTAACTAACCAGCTCTGTCCTATAATTCCTAAACAAAAAATAATGTAATGTTCGAGGTAATAGATTAGGTAGAGGGTATATAGAATAACAAAAACTACCCCTTTGTCTATAAATTACGAGTAAATTTGTGGTAAAGCAGGTATATCCATACCTCTCTTGTGAGGATAAAACTAAAATATTTGATGATTTAAAGACAAAATATAAAATGACATTGAGCACTGGCCGTAATATCAAGGGACTGGTTAGGTGTGGGGAATAATGTTGGATATAATGAATGGATAGTGTAACCGGCTCTCTTTTTTCCCCCTAAATTACAAGGAAGATATGACTTTCTGTAACGAGAGGAAAATAGTGACACAGGGTAATGTTTGAGGCATATAAGATCTTATCATAGGGTAGGACTGGGAATGTCTCCTAATGAATACGATGTATGGGAAAAAGGCGAAATTTTCAAAGAATATAGTTTACCATTATACTTTGACTTAGGTTTTGTAAAAGGTCAGGTTGGTTTGGGGTGAAATTACAATGATTGACCAATAAAGTTTTATTGTACAAGATCCTAATGTTAGCAAACATACATATTAATGACCCTTTGTTAACAATGTAAAGGGTGTTGAATTTATTAAGAATGTTATAGTAACGTTACAGACTAGAACCTATTGATGAAAGATTAAACATTCACCTATTAGAAGGTTTAGGAGATTTTCAAATATGTATTAAAAGTATAAGCTTTTCTGAAGTTCGTGTGATGCCTGGTAAAGCCTCCTCTGAGGCCTCGGAGGCTTTACCATTTTGTCTTACGGAGTCTATCTGAGAAGAATTAGTTTTGTGGTGCATGGGAAAAGGTAGCTAGGAGGTGAGAGAAAAGTGTCTGGTGATAAGCAAACCGAGGACCGGGATATGTTGGATAATCTTGGACATTACCCCAGATCCATACTGCTGCTATTATGGGTGAAAGAGAAACAACTGCTGCTGGTCTGATATGGGAAACAACGGCGCTTTCTGTTGCTGATGAAAGCACATACAAAAATTGTAAGGATATTATTTAAAATATATAATTATTGCCTTGTAACAGGGTCTCTTTATTGGCTAAGCTTTGATGACGAGTAAATATAAATATACAGACAAGTTGTGAGAACTTGCGAGTATCAAATTCAAATATTGGATTTAATGTTGGTTAGACCGGAGAGGAGGTTACATTAATATTATGTTGTTAATGTTAATTAACATTAATTAGCATGAACATATACATGCGTAGTTAATGGCCTTAACAAAGTATTATTATTTACGATAGTTAGAGAATTTTCGAAAGTTAAAAATATTCAAGTTTAAATGTTGCTTAATTAACTCATATTTATTTGAAGGACCATGCATGCACAAAGTAATATTATGTTGGTTCAGAGAATTAAGCTCATTAAGATGGTTAAATGAACTAAATTTGTTCATAAAATGTCTAACTCGCTGGTAGGTAAGGTCGGGTTGGATGGTTGGGTTGATGACAGTAGTATTTTGTTCAGGGTTCATGCACCTTCAGGTTGTACAACTTTTTGTTTTACAGAAGAAAGTTTGTAGCATAAACATTTTGTTACAGAATACTTTGGTTACCAACAACTTTTGTAACAAACAACTTTTGTTACAGATAACTTTTGTTACAGACAACTTTTGTTACATACCACTTTTGTTACAGACAACTTTTGTTACAGACAACTTTTGTTACAGACAACTTTTGTTACAGACAACTTTTGTTACAGACAACTTTTGTTATAGACAACTTTTGTTACAGACAACTTTTGTTACAGACAACTTTTGTTACATACCACTTTTGTTACAGATAACTTTTGTTACAGACAACTTTTGTTACAGACAACTTTTGTTACAGACAACTTTTGTTACATACCACTTTTGTTACAGACAACTTTTGTTACAGACAACTTTTGTTACAGACAACTTTTGTTACAGACAACTTTTGTTACAGACAACTTTTGTTATAGACAACTTTTGTTACAGACAACTTTTGTTACAGACAACTTTTTGTTACAGACAACTTTTGTTACAGACAACTTTTGTTACAGACAACTTTTGTTACAGACAACTTTTGTTACAGACAACTTTTGTTACAGACAAGTTCTTTTTGTGAAAGTTAATAAATATTTTCGCTCCATATTTTAGTGCGTGTCACAAGAAGTAAAAAAAAAAGTAAAAAAAAAATTCTGGAAAGTTGACATGCTGTTGAGTTTTTTTAGTTGAGCTGCAGTGAGGGTTTCGTTGCCGACAAGTAGGTGAAGTAACGTAGTGATATTAAGTGTGCACATTTTAGAATACGATGTAAGGTGGGAGAGGTTAGTCTTTATTTGAAGACGCCTAGTGATTTTCCTATTGATGCATCACGTTAATGTGATTCTTTGTGCATTAAAATTATTATATACAAATGGGTGTAACTAGAGATGGGCATAATTTGATGTGAGGTGAGTAAGAATAAGGAAGCAATTGCCCATAGTATCAGAAGTGATCTAATAGAGTATAAGTAGAATTGTCTTTAAGATAGCAACCGAGGTGATAAATAACGATTAGCAGATAAATACAGTTGTCGAAATATGGCGATGTCGAGTCCCTTCCTCTGCGAAAATATCCAGTTTTAAGTGTCCCTAGAACTTTCAGGGAGTGTCTGTATTCCTCCCCCCTCCCTTTGTTAACCCCTGCACTGCGATACTGACTTGTACTTCCCTGGTGTGCAAGAAAAAATAAACAATTCAATTTCTAATGTTATTCAAATACATTCCCCCAGATCATGGGAAAATAAATACAACAATTGTATGTGACTTACTTTGGTTTTGGTGAAGCTTGGAAGTCTGGTGACTCAGAAGCGCTCATGCAGCATTCGTCTGGGATTTTTCCTGGAATAATATTCAACGAAGAGTCAGTAGTGAAAGTTATGTATAAATTGTGTGGAACCTTAGAATGCTCAAATATATTCGTGTTACTAATATGCATACAATATTATATGCTTGGAACAATTAAACATTATGCTTTTGCTGTAATGACACTGTATACACATGTCATCTTACCTTGAGGTTACCTTGAGGTGTTTTCGGGGCTTAGCGTTCCCGCGGCCTGGTCGTCGACCAGGCCTCCTCGTTGCTGGACTGGTCAACTAGGCGGTTGGACGTGGCTGCTCGCAGCCTCACCGCGCACCATAGCCCCACCTCACTCCCACCTTGCTCACCTCGCTCCGCAGTCTCCTGTGTTTTCAATTAACAGCAGGGGTAATAGTGAGTGTGACTGTTAATCAAGTGTGTGGGAAATATCGGTATAATCAACGGAGTACTCAAACAATTATATTTTTGTATCATTCGTCAAGTGACAAATTCCTAGTGTTGACCCAGTCAGCCGATCGGTTTTCGCTCTTCATAATCTTTCTACGGGAAGGAGTTCGATTTCCCGAGGAAGCACTATAGGTATAGGCCTATTACAGCTAGTCTGCATGATTACTGTAACCAGACCTTATGTGTGTGTTTGTCATCTTACACTACATTAATTACACATATAGCGACTGTGTGTTGTGGATTGTGTTTTATTGTGTTTAGTGTGGTCTCAATATTATACCATTACTCCGTGATTAACCATGTCCATGTCGTTCTTTCTTTACTTCCAGGGGACTTGCAGTAATTAAAAAGTAAGAGTGTTTTTGTATTATTATTGCATTGCTTTTATTGACAGTTGTGTCAGTGTGCTGTGTGTGGTTCAGTGCTGTTGTTGGGGAGAAAGTTTACTCTCTATTAATTGATTGATATTTAATTAATAGATTAATTTAAATTAATCGAAGGACCACCCTATTTTGACTGAAAAGCTAAACAGATAAAGTTAACTGATAAGGACTGAAACACCAGTGCCTATGGATAAGAAACTATTAAAGATTATTCTTTAAACTTCAATGGGTTGCATAATATTAATGTTCGAGAATAAACTTTCCGTCCATCACAAAATGGGGGGTTAATACCAGAAGTAATCTACTCCCAGTACGCTTCGTCGAGGCTGGTTCTTCCTCGAATAAAATTAGTAATTTCTACTAAATACTATATTAAGAAACATTAGATAAATTGATTAATGTTAAAAGGATTATATGTTGATTAACCAAGAAATTCTCATTTGACTTTTATGAGGCTATCATATTACGTTAGATATCTCAAATCAAATAAACTAAATAACTTCGAGTGATCTAGATTTTTCTTAATCAAAGAAATAATAGAAAAGGTTTCAGCTGCTTAGCTGTAATAGTGAACGGAGAGGTAGAGGTGCGGTGGCGTCGTCTGCTACTTGCAGCAACACGTGAGCTCGAGCATGGCGTGGGAACATGAGAGGACCACGACCGCTTACAACACAAGCTGAAATTTCAACTGAATATACTAATTGTTTACACCTATCTAGTATCCTCACTATGTCATAAAAGGAATAAAATTAATTCCTATGCCCAACTATGCCAACCAAGCCCTTATGGGCTTGGTTGGCATAGTTGGGCATAGGTTTCATGGTTGGGCATGATCGGCAAGGTTGGGCATGGTTGGGCATGGTTGACATGGTTGGGTATGGTTGGGCTGTAACAAAATAGGTTTGTTGTAAGAATTATCCAGAATGTTTATCTACACATGGGAGGATGGGAAGCTGGACCCACGTGGTGACCTGGGGGATTGATGGTGAAAATAACTGGCACCTTTGTTCACAAGTTTTGTATAATGAATCATTCTATAGTATTCAGTAATTTAGAGAAATTAGTCTTCATCCAAATTGTATAATATTACTGGTTATAATATCAGGAGTATTCTAAGTATTAGGAGAATGAGTTAAGTCACCATCAGTGACGTCACGAGCCAGGACTAGGCTGTAGCGCGGAGTGACCTCGGTGACCTGGCGGTCACAGGTCAACAGTTTCTACATTCAGTAATTCTCAAAGGTCAAATAGTCATTTTGTGATCGGGAATAGCTCTTCCTTAAGATGCTTGTGTAATTTAACTTCAGTTAAAATAATTCAACCAATCTGGATCATTCAGTGCAACAGAGGTTAATTGTTAAGCTTAAGCCTTGCAAGTAACTTAGATACTAGGCGCAACAATACACTGCTCTGGTCTGGGTAGGACCAGCCGAGCAGGAGAACAATGTGGGAAAATGAGCGATTCGGGCAGGTGGCCTCCATCATCGGCCCCAAGACAGCACGAACAGCTAGCTGGTCGCCCAAGGTAAAGTTTGCTCGGAGTTTGGATAGGGAGTAGGTCAACTCATTGCCTCAAATGTAAAGTCAGGGAGTGTTAATTGACAGGGAGTGCCATTTATTTAGATTTTGTTTAGTTTTGAATAAATTAATTAGCTAGTAATTTGCATTTTTATTATTTTCCATTTCATTGTTTCCATTCTCATGTCCTTGTCACGTGATCCCCACCAGGCAGAGTTTAATTGGACGCCGATTCTAACACCGATTCAGAATTATCATTCCCGTTGATTTTTAATTCCACACTTAAGATCCAAGGTTATATGTTACTAGTAGGGATCAAGCCCCATAGTTATTGATTGGCATGATCGATCCAGGCCTCGATCATTGCTCAGTGTTGTTGGCCTGGTGGTGGCAGCAAAAAGGCGACCCTAGGGTTTTGGCTAGAAGCCTATGTCACGTCATACGGGTGTAGAATCTTAAGTCAGTCAATCGTCTTAAGACCACGTGGCGTGGGGTCGGCTCAAGTGAAAGTTTTGGGGTCCCTTGGTAGAGAGAACAAAGTTAAAATACGGGCAGAGAGAGAAAGGGGGTGAAGAGAACACAAGAACCCCCCCCTGTGTTACAGGGCATGGTTGGGCTTAATTGGCATAGTTAGGCATGGTTTTCATGTTTGTTAGGCATGTTTGGCAAGGTTGGGCATGGTTTGTAAGGTTGGGCATTGTTGGTATGGTTGGCATGCTTGTGCATAAGAGGGATTGGTTGGTATGGTTGGGGATGGCTGGGAATGGTTGGCATGGTTGGACATGATTGGGCTTGGATGGCATGGTTGGGCATGGGTCGTATGGTTGGGCATAGTGGGGCTTGGTTGGCTTGGTTTCATGGTTGGGCATTATCGGCAAGGTTGGGCATGATTGGAGAGGTTGGGCATGGTTGGGCATTGTTGGCCTGGTTGGGCATGGTTGGGCATGCTTTGGCATGGTTGGGCATGGTTGGGCATGGTTGGTATGGTTGGCAAGGTTGGCCTGGTTGGCATATGTGGGCATGATTTGGCATGGTAGAGCTTGGTTGGCATGGTTGGACAAGGGTGGCATGTGTGGAATGGTTGTGCATTGTTGGGCCTGGTTGGGCATGGTTGGGTATGGTTGGACATGGGTGGCATGGTTGGCATGGTTGGCAAGGTTGGGCATGGTAGGGCATTATTGGTATTGTTGGCACAGTTGAGCATGGTTAGGCTTGGTTGAGCATGGTTTGAATGGTTGGGCATGGTTGAGCATGGTTGAGCATGGTTGGAATGATTGGGAATGGTTGGGCATGGTTGGCCAGGTTAAGCATGGGTGGCAAGGTTGGGCATGGTTCGGCATAGTTAGGCATAGTCGGGATGGTTGGTAAGGTTGGCCTTGTTGGCATAGTTGAGCATGGTTGGGCTTGGTTGGCATGGTTAGGCATGGTTGGGCATGGGTGGCATGGTTGGGCATGGTTAGGCTTGATTGGCATGGTTGGGCATGGTTGGGCATGATTAGGCATGGTTTTGCATGGTTGACATGGTTAGCATAGTTGGGCATGGTTGGCAAGGTTGACAAGGTTGGGCATATTTGGCAAGGTTGGTATGGTTGGCATGGTTGGCATGGTTGGCAAGGTTGGGCATAGTTGCCCATTGTTGGGCATGGTTAGGCTTGGTGGGTATCGGTGGCATGGTTGCCCATTGATGGGCATGGTTAGGCTTGGTGGGTATCGGTGGCATGGTTGGCAAGGTTGGGCATGGTTGGGCATCGTTGGGCATGGTTGGTATGGTTGACATGGTTAGCATGGTTGGCAAGGTTGGGCATGGTTGGCATGGTTTGGCATTGTTGGCAAGGTTTGGCATGGTTGTGAATTGTTGGCATAGTTGGCATGGTTTGCATAGTTAGTATGGTTGGACATGGTTGGGCATGGTTAGGCTTGGTTGCCATCATTCGGCATGGTTGGGCATGGCTGGGCATGGTTGGCATATGGGCATGGTTAGGCATGGTTTGTAAGGTAGGCATTGTTGGGCATGGTTGGGCTTGGTTGGCATGGTTGGGTATGGCTTGCATGGTTGGGAATTGTTGATCATGGTTGGAATGGTTGGGCATGGTTAGGCTTGGGTGGCATGGTTAAGCATGGTTGGCATGGTTGGGAATGGTTGGCAAGTTTGGGCATGATTGGGCATGGTTGACCAGGTTAGGCATGGTTGGTAAGGATGGGAATGGTTGGGAATGGTTGGCATATCTGGGCATGGTTGGGCATGGTTGGCATGATTGTGCATGGTTGGGCATGGTTGGCATGGTTGGGCATGGTTGGGCATGGTTGGCATGGTTTGGCATGGTTGGCAAGGTTAGGCATGTTTCAGCTTGGTTGGCCAGGTTATGCATGGTTGGTAATGTTGTTCATGGTTTGGCATGGTTGGTATGGTTTACAAGGATGTCCTGTTTGGGATGGTTGGGCATGATTGGGCATGGTTGGGCTTGGTTGGCATGGTTGGGCATGATTGGTATGGTTGGGCATGGGTGGCATGGTTGGGCATGGTTGGCTAGGTTGGGCATGGTTGACAAGGTTGGCATGGTTGGGCATGGTTGGCTAGGTTGGGCATGGTTGACAAGGTTGGCATGGTTGGGCATGGTTGGCATGGTTGGCAAGGTTGGGCTTCGTTGGACATGGTTAGGAAAGGTTGGTATGTTTGGTATAGTTGGCATGGTTGAGCATGGTTGGTATGTTTGGCATTGTTGGCATCTTGAGGTTATCGTGAGATGATTTCGGGGCTTTAGTGTCCCTGCGGCCCGGCCCTCGACCAGGCCTCCACCCCTAGGAAGCAACCCGTGAAGGCTAACTAACACCCAGGTACCTATTTTACTGCTAGGTAACAGGGGCATAAGGTGAAAGAAACTCTGCCTCTAGTTTCTAGCCGGCGCCAGGGATCGAACCCGGGACCACAGGATCACAAGTCCAGTGTGCTGTCCGCTCGGCCGACCGACTACCCCTGGTTGTGGGGCATAAGGTGAAAGAAACTTTTGCCCATTGTTTCTCGCCGGCGCCCGAGATCGAACCCGGGACCACAGGATCACAAGTCCAGCGTGCTGTCCGCTCGGCAGACCGGCTCCCATGCCCAATGGCATGGTTAGGCATGGTTGGTATGTTTGGCTTGGTTGGCACCGTTGGCAAAGTTGGGTATTGTTGGTATTGTTAACATGGTTGGCATGGTTGGGCATGGTTGGACATTGTTGGCATGGTTGGTATGGTTGGCATGGTTGGGCATGGTTGGTATGGTTGGGCATGGTCCGCATTATTGGGCATGATTGGCATGGTTGGGATGGTTAGCATGGTTGGGCCTAGTTGATTAATGACTTGTAAAGACCAGGAATGACTCACACTTACGGAAAGTTAGGCACCATTCCCTCCCCCCGTCCCATCCCAAATCCCTATCCTCATTCCTTCCCAGTGCTATATAGTCGTAATGGCTATATAGCTGGGCTTGTGTTTGCCAGGTTCTTGCCTGTGTTGGCCAGGTTCACGTCTGTGTTTGCCAGGTTCTTGCCTGTGTTGGCCAGGTTCACGCCTGTGTTTGTCAGGTTCACGCCTGTGTTTGCCAGGTTCACGTCTGTGTTTGCCAGGTTCACGCCTGTGTTTGCCGGGTACACGCCTGTGTTTGCCAGGTACAGGCCTGTGTTTGCCAGGTTCACGCCTGTGTTTGCCAGGTTCACGCCTGTGTTTGCCAGGTTCACGCCTGTGTTTGCCAGGTTCTTGCCTGTGTTTGCCAGGTTCACGCCTGTGTTTGCCAGGTTCACGCCTGTGTTTGCCAGGTACAGGCCTGTGTTTGCCAGGTTCACGCCTGTGTTTGCCAGGTTCACGCCTGTGTTGACCAGGTTCACGCCTGTGTTTGCCAGGTTCACGCCTGTGTTTGCCAGGTTCACGCCTGTGTTTGCCAGGTTCACGCCTGTGTTTGACAGGTTCACGCCTGTGTTTGCCAGGTCACGCCTGTGTTTGCCAGGTTCTTGCCTGTGTTTGCCAGGTTCACGCCTGTGTTTGCCTGGTTCACGCCTGTGTTTGCCAGGTACACGCCTGTGTTTGCCAGGTTCACGCCTGTGTTTGCCAGGTTTACGCCTGTGCTTGCCAGGTTCACGCCTGTGTTTGCCAGGTACACGCCTGTGTTTGCCAGGTTCTCGCCTGTGTTTGCCAGTTTCACACCTGTGCTTGCCAGTTTCACGTCTGTGTTTGCCAGGTTCACGCCTGTGTTTGCCAGGTCACGCCTGTGTTTGCCAGGTTACGCCTGTGTTGGCAAGGTTCACGCCTGTGTTGGCCAGGTTCACGCCTGTGTTGGCCAGGTTCACGCCTGTGTTTGCCTGGTTCACGCCTGTGTTTGCCAGGTACACGCCTGTGTTTGCCAGGTTCACGCCTGTGTTTGTCAGGTTCACGCCTGTGTTTGCCAGGTTTACGCCTGTGCTTGCTAGGTTCACGTCTGTGTTTGCCAGGTACACGCCTGTGTTTGCCAGGTTCTCGCCTGTGTTTGCCAGTTTCACACCTGTGCTTGCCAGTTTCACGTCTGTGTTTGCCAGGTTCACGCCTGTGTTTGCCAGGTTCACGTCTGTGTTTGCCAGGTCACGCCTGTGTTTGCCAGGTTCACGCCTGTGTTGGCCAGGTTCACGCCTGTGTTTGCCAGGTTCACGCCTGTGTTGGCCAGGTTCACGCCTGTGTTTGCCAGGTTCACGCCTGTGTTGGCCAGGTTCACGCCTGTGTTGGCCAGGTTCACGCCTGTGTTTGCCAGGTTCACGCCTGTGTTGGCCAGGTTCACGCCTGTGTTTGCCAGGTTCACGCCTGTGTTTGCCAGGTTCTTGCCTGTGTTTGCCAGGTTCACGCCTGTGTTTGCCAGGTTCACGCCTGTGTTTGCCAGGTACAGGCCTGTGTTTGCCAGGTTCACGCCTGTGTTTGCCAGGTTCACGCCTGTGTTGACCAGGTTCACGCCTGTGTTTGCCAGGTTCACGCCTGTGTTTGCCAGGTTCACGCCTGTGTTTGCCAGGTTCACGCCTGTGTTTGACAGGTTCACGCCTGTGTTTGCCAGGTCACGCCTGTGTTTGCCAGGTTCTTGCCTGTGTTTGCCAGGTTCACGCCTGTGTTTGCCTGGTTCACGCCTGTGTTTGCCAGGTACACGCCTGTGTTTGCCAGGTTCACGCCTGTGTTTGCCAGGTTTACGCCTGTGCTTGCCAGGTTCACGCCTGTGTTTGCCAGGTACACGCCTGTGTTTGCCAGGTTCTCGCCTGTGTTTGCCAGTTTCACACCTGTGCTTGCCAGTTTCACGTCTGTGTTTGCCAGGTTCACGCCTGTGTTTGCCAGGTCACGCCTGTGTTTGCCAGGTTACGCCTGTGTTGGCAAGGTTCACGCCTGTGTTGGCCAGGTTCACGCCTGTGTTGGCCAGGTTCACGCCTGTGTTTGCCTGGTTCACGCCTGTGTTTGCCAGGTACACGCCTGTGTTTGCCAGGTTCACGCCTGTGTTTGTCAGGTTCACGCCTGTGTTGGCCAGGTTTACGCCTGTGATTGCCAGGTTCACGTCTGTGTTTGCCAGGTCACGCCTGTGTTTGCCAGGTTCACGCCTGTGTTGGCCAGGTTCACGCCTGTGTTTGCCAGGTTCACGCCTGTGTTGGCCAGGTTCACGCCTGTGTTTGCCAGGTTCACGCCTGTGTTGGCCAGGTTCACGCCTGTGTTGGCCAGGTTCACGCCTGTGTTTGCCAGGTTCACGCCTGTGTTGGCCAGGTTCACGCCTGTGTTTGCCAGGTTCACGCCTGTGTTTGCCAGGTTCACGCCTGTGTTGGCCAGGTTCACGCCTGTGTTTGCCAGGTTCACGCCTGCACCTAATAGTTAGGAGGCGTGCGCGTGAGTGTGAACCACTCGTCAGCAGCAGGTCGGGCCTGGCACCACCGTCCCGCACACACAATAACACCAGCAAGCTGCTCTATGTTGGAGAGCAACTTACCGTCAACACTTTCTTCACCTGCTGTGTGAGGCAGCGGTGGTGCTCTCTCACTCTCAACTTCCTTCCTTCCTTCCTTCCTTCCTTCCTTCCTTCCTTCTCTCCTTTCTTCATTTTCGCCTTACTTCTCTCCTTCCTTCCTTCCTTCCTTCCTTCCTTCCTTCCTTCCTTCCTTCCTTCCTTCCTTCCTTCCTTCCTTCCTTCCTTCCTTCCTTTCTTCTTTCCTTCCTTCCTTCCTTCCTTCCTTCCTTCCTTCCTTCCTTCCTTCCTTCCTTCCTTCCTTCCTTCCTTCCTTCCTTCCTTCCTTCCTTCCTTCTCTCCTTTCTTCATTTTCGCCTTACTTCTCTCCTTCCTTCCTTCCTTCCTTCCTTCCTTCCTTCCTTCCTTCCTTCCTTCCTTCCTTCCTTCCTTCCTGCTCTCCTTCCTTCTTTCTCTCCTTCCTTCTCTCCTTCCTACATTTTCTTCTTCCTTCCTCACTTCCTTCTTTCCTTCCCCCCTTCTTTCCTTTTTCCTTCCTTCTTTAATTTCTTCCTTCCTTCTCTTCTTCTCTCTCTCCTTCCTTCCTTCATTCTCCCTTTCCTTCCTTCGTTCTTTCATTTCCTACTTCCTTCCTTCCTTTTTTCCTTCCTTCCTTCCTTCTCATTTGCTTAGAACTGTTAAGCAGATCTAAGCTGGTAATTTATGATACCATAACAACCAAAAGGAATCAGTCATACTCATTACCTTTCTAATTAACCTTGAACAGCAACATGGTTCTCCCAGGGTTGAGTGGTAGGCCTGTTGGCAACTAATGACCTGCCACATGTACGATGAACCATTAGTCATTTCTCTCCCTTCTATTTATCCTTGGCTTAAATCTTACAATGAGTAGTAAAGGGAATATCTAACTACATGAAATAGGTTTCCTTACTAAAACGAATAGGTACATCCTAAACTTTACAATTAATCTGAGGGGTAAAACATCATGGTCGCAGCCGCCATGTTGGATGGCTAAGCTACCTACATTATTTGAATGACATCCTACTATGAAAATAGTCATACTTACACTGGGAAGCTCAACATAGCTGGCCTTAATCCGCAATTAAAGTATTAATAATGAATCTAGCTTCCTGGTAACATCTCTCTAATTCAAATTACTACCATTACATTTCCCTGAAGTGACCTCCCATTTGTAAGGTTGGTACTCGCTTATCCCGACCTCCAGGTCACGCGCTTAGCTGCTTAACACACATCTCACACTTTTGGCTATTCTCAGCGTGTCTTTACGTATAACCATTCAACACTACACTAAGAATATATGGATGTTTTTAATATAATATAATACTTGGTACAATAAGGCAACGCCTAACATCTTTATTCTCTTAATTCCTACTTCTGCTTCTAAAGAAAGTCACGAGTTCGTTATTCTTATAACTGTGAATAACGGACTCGTAACAGATACCTGAGTCGCCGCGTCGAGGAGTCGGTGTACAGCTTACACACAGTAGAAGTAAGTAGCAATTGACGTGATGTTTGTGACACACCCGGCAGACACAAGCCAGGCCAGTATTGTATAATAAGTTGTGTTTTGTTTCCTGTATTTTCCATCAAGCTGCTGTTAATGTCGTTAGAAGTTAAACAATTACTATTGTTTACAATTCTTACAATGTTTAAATTGTTTACAATAATTTTGTAATCTTTACACTGTTTATAATGTTTTCGATATATGCACTTGTTATACTGTTAAAAATTTTTATTGTTTGTTTTGATAGACTAAATATGTTTGAAATTTTTTCGATGATTACATTGTTCCTTTCATATATTCACTAACATGTCATGTGAGGTCTTGTCGTCTTAGTTATACTACTCTGTATATAATATATACTTTTAAATAATTAGTGTTACTCTATTATACTTACTAATTCACTGTATAAATTAATAAATGATCTTTAAATAGTTTATACAAAGTCAACTATAACCGAATAACTATTTATGAGGAAAGTTACTAATTTGACTAATAACATTTACAAAAGAGGACACAACCCTTTTCTCCACGGAGTTATAAAATATGAATAGAGCGTACGAACCTCTTTGGCCAGACTGGAAGACGCAAATCACGATGAAGAAAGTCATGCTTGAGTCGGCAGAACCTGGAGATGAGACAATAAACAGCTCGGGCGGGAGTTCACTTCCACTTGAAAACATCGACGAATAAGGCAGAGCGACGCCACACGGCCGGTGGGAGGCGGAGAGAGGTATCGGAGCGGGACGAAGGCGAGCAACACTGGCGGTAAATGGAGCATCGGGGGCCTGGTGCTGTTCCCCGCCTGGGAACACTAGTGTGCCGGCGAGAGAGGAAAAAAACTGCGTCAGATTGGTCATAATCAGGCTGGAGTAGTATAGAATGATATTGACACTGACATTATGAAGTTACTACCACACTGCAAATAATTATAGTTTAATTGAATAATAATACAAATGTTATGATATTATAAGCTTACAGGGCAAATAGGTTATAAACACTGAACTACCTCACTAGGTGAGCGGCACTGTAAGCTCGGCGTAAGGACCATGCACTAATCAGTGTTACCGATATTAATTATATACACACTATTCTAAGCAATAATGAAAACTTAGTGTCTGACAAAAATAACTCATTCAATAACATATGCATAAATGTAATAACGATCACAGTAGCGCTGATAACAAATAAATTATTCATAAATAATAATTCCACAACCCGTCTTCAGATGAAGTCCATTCCATACACTGGTCGATCCCACAGGCACATTCATAAATTTTATCATGCTGTTCATTCAAAACAGTAATTTTCTCATCTATAAATTAATATTATAAAATATCAGTATATTGTGCATATATAGGCATAGGTTAGGTTAGGTTAGGTGTTTAGGTTTTTTGGCGATTATTTGTATTTGTAGTACGTGGGTGAAGCATTTACAGCGTTGTGGTTCGAACAAAACTCGTCAGTGAAGCACTTGTTCCGGAAGTTTTCGAACGAAATCAGTTGTGAGTCGTGTGTAAACCGTTTTTCATTCATAAACAGCGGGTTTGGCGGGTGCATGGGCAACCAGTTCTCACTCAAAGCTGTGTAAAGCAGCGGCCGTCCTTCCCAACACATTCATCAATATTAACATACTGTGTATTAAAAATTGGTTTGTTCTCATATACATAAATCAATATTCTTATACATAAAAATTGTATGAATAGTTTGGAGTAGGTTAGGTTAGGTTAGGTGTTTAGATTCTGTTGGTAATTATTTGTGTTTATAAATTCGTAGGTGAAGCATTTATAGAGTTGTGGTTCGAACAGAATACGTGAGCGAAGTACTAGTTCCGGAATTGTTCGGACGTCATCAGTTGTGCAACCCGTCCTCGACTCAACTCCATTACATTCAGCGGTCAACCCCACACACGCATTCATAAATTTTAACATACTGTTCATTCAAAACGGGAATTTTCTCAAGTATAAATTATTATTATAATATATTAGCATATTGTGTATATATAGGCATAGGTTAGGTTAGGTTAGGTGTTTAGGTTCTGTTGCCGATTATTTGTATTTGTAGTACGTGGGTGAAGCATTTATAGCATTGTGATTCGAACAAAATTCGTCAGTGAAGCACTTGTTCCGGATATGTTCGAATGTCAGCAGTTGTGAATCGTGTGTAAACCGCTTTTCATTCATAAACAGGGGGTTTGGCGGGTGCATGGAATCACTTTTGGATCTTTGTTTGGAGGACGGGCTGAGTTGTGAGTCGTGTGTAAACTGCATTTCATTCATAAACAGGGGGTTTGGCGGCTGGATTAAAGAGCTTGGATCTTTGTATGTGAGAAGGGGTTGCATGGAATCACTTTTGGGTTTTCGTGTGGAGGACGGGCTGAATTCGTAGCGCAGTGGCCACCAAGACCTGCTAGGAAGGAGAAGTTGGTGACTAGCAAACCAGCATGGGAGCAACGGGTGTCCGAGACCTCAGTTGTCTACCAGAGCCGTTTGGCACAACAAGTAAAGTTATTGTGTCAAGTTTATGTAACGGCTTTCAATTCTTTCAACAGTAACCACCAGGCCACTTGTGGCCTAGTGGTTACCAGGTTATCACCTCACCCAAGTGCGAGTATATGTAAGACGGATAAGCTGTTTAGTGTTCCACCACTTACGGGCTATGGTCTGGCCCTAGCTTCGGTACGGGGCGGACGTGTTGAATCGGCGCTCCAGCAGTTGGTGTTGTTTGCCCGTTTCGGCTGGTTGGGGGCGGGTGTGTCTCTGCTCGCCTGTGCTGACGTGGCGTTACGATGGGGGTCCCTCTACCCCCTGTCGTCCGGGCTCAGTCTGTGGGACTAGAGTTCTCTGTGTGGGCTGGTTACCCGGAGATTGCCCTGGCTTGTGAAATGCTCTCTGTCCCTGTGTTTGCGATTTATGGGGTCGAGTTGGTAACGGCCCGTAGGGCAATTGTGAAGTTTGCAGAGGAGGTGGCGTATCGCGATTTTCTCCGGCGATACGAGGGGCGGACACTGCCCCTGCCGGATGGTGCGGGCACTGTCACCCTCTCGGATAGGAGTGGTGCACTTACTTACATCAGTGTGCATGGGGCTCCCTTGGAGTTTCCAGAGGCTCTGCTACGGCGGTATTTCGGCCGGTTTGGCGCAGTTGTTAGTGTGAGAGTGAACGTGGTGTCTTCTAGTCCTCTTAAGGGTGTGAGGTCTAACATTCGCACCCTGGGCATGAGACTCCGGGCGGATATTCCTTCCTCTGTGCGCCTTATGGGGTACAACGTTCGGGTGTTTTACGCCCGTCAGCCGCGGACGTGTTATCGTTGTGGTCTTTTGGGCCATCAGGCTGCTGACTATTCTGCGCCTGCTGTTGCACCAGTGAATCTCTTCAGTGAGGAGGATTTTCCGCCCCTTCCTGTGGGGGATGATTCGGTGGGTATGGACGTCTCTTCGGCTGAGGAGGTGCCCTCTGTAGCAGCTGTTGCTCCGCCTGTTGCGCCCCCTGTTGTTGCCGCATCTCCTCCGGAGGTTGGGTCCTCGCCTAGTGCTCCAGCTGGTGTCCCTGAGCCTCTTCCGCCTGCCGTTCGCTCGGACCCCTCGTCTTCCAGTTCTTCCTCTGCTGTGTCTGTCCCGGTCCCTGAGCCCTCGCCGTCTGTTCCGGCTGTGCTGGGAGCTGAGGTGGTTCCGGCATTCCCTCCTGTGCCTGGCCTGGTGCCCCGTGTGGTTGAGGAGGCTGCCGTGCTGCGGCGTGCGTCGGTTCGCTCGGTTGGTGCTGCGCGGGTCGCTAAGTCTGCCTCCGGGTCTGATGATGTGCGGCCCGAGCCTAAGCGTTCCCGGCGTTCTTCTGCGTGGGCTGATGTTGGCGAATTCGACGAGTGTCGTCCTTCCGTTGACGGTGGAGTGGCTCCGGATGTGGTGCACACTACGGTGGTGGCGGAGGCACACTTGCCTGAGGATGCCGGTGCCGGCGTTTCGGCCTCAACTTCTGGTCTGGTGTCCGAGGGTCCTGCTTCAGGTGCGCTGCCTGCGTCGGATGGCTCCAGTTCTTCGTGGGCGGTGGTTCCCCCTGCTGTAGTTGGTGGTGAGCGGGGTGGCCTGGTAGTGATGTTGAGAAAGGATGCTCGCTCTGGATGTTCTGTGGCCCCTTCCTCGTTACCCGTTTCCTCGGCAGCGGTCTTGCCGCCTCTTCCGTTTCCTGCAGTCCCTATCGTGTCTCCTGCGGTATCCGTGGAAGTGCTATCGTCTCAGCGTCCGGCACCTGCTCCGATGAAGAAGGCGTGGCAGGCTCGGCGACTCTCGTCCGCTTCTCCGGTGTCATCTGCTTCCTCGAAGGGCGTGGTTGGCGCTCCCCAGCCTCGTTATGCGACTTGCGTCAGTGACCTTGGGCGTTGGCCGATGCCGCCAGATATAGATGTTCCCGAGTTTATGATACCCGCTCGAGAGCGGGTGATCACAAACCCTACCGACCTTGAAGATCTAGTCTGGGAAGCTTACAAGGCGAAATATCCTCATGATCTTTTCCCGGAGAAGTACATTTCTCACGAGGTTCCTCGCAAGTGATTTCTATGTATTTTGTGTTGCCTGGTTGTGGGGTGTGTATGTGAGTGGGTGGGGTGGGTATTGTTTCCCGGTTCCTGCGTGCTCCGGTTTGTATTGTGGGTTTTCTTGTATGGATAGTGGGGGGGGTGCGGTTCCTATGCGTTTGTGTGTTCGGTTGTGGATGTCGTGTGCGCTTGTTTGTCATATTGTGTGCCCTTCAGGCTGTTGGGGTGTGCTCTTTGTTATGTGTGCATTATGTGTGTGAGGTGTTAGCGGACTTGTTTTGTATGTTTCTCGCCTCTCTGTTTCCCTAATGTTTGTATTACGCTGTGTTTATATTTGTGTTATGTTTGTATATGCATTTTTGTTTTGTGGTCAGCCCTTCTGGCTGGTCTTCTCTTGATTTGTTCCTTTGTCATTGTACGTGTGCGTGCTTTGTACTTTTGTTCTATGTTATATTTGTTCTGTTTTTATTGTACATTATACGCATGCTTGCATGTAAAAAAAAAAAAAAAAAAAAAAAAAAAATTACGGGCTATTCATGCCCGTGCCACCTTTTGGGTGGCTTAATCTTCATCAATCTGTTTAGTGTCAGTATAAGTAAAACTCTGTTTAGTGTTTTCAGGTTACAGTTGTGTGTGCAAACTAAAGTCTTTGAAAATGTAATAAGTTATTACGAAACGCATTCAAGCGTTGCGTCCAACTAGAAATAAAAATGAATTTTGGAGAACAGATTTCTCAATTACCATCAACAGTAAAAAGAAACATAAGAAATATTGAGAAAATTCGTGTTAGAATTATTAATCTTACTTATTCGGTCATATTTAACAACATATGTTTACAAGAAAGACTGCTACCAAAGGATACTAATATATATATATATATATATATATATATATATATATATATATATATATATATATATATATATATATATATATGCGAACACGCCTGAATGGTCCCCAGGACTATATGCAACTGAAAACTCACACCCCAGAAGTGACTCGAACCCATTCTGCTAGGAGCACAATGCCATTGGTGTGTACAGGACACCTTTTTCACCATCACGACAGATGGTCTAATAGTCTCCTATTAACTAAGCTCCCTGACTGACCAACCCCCGACGACACTCTTAGTGATATATGGCTTGCGCGTTCATGCAGCTTTCTCACACATGTTAGACTCAGTGCGGCCCGTGCATGCGCCATAATCTGATAAAAAACTGTACCCAAATGAATCCATGAGTGTCGTCGGGGGTTGATCAGTCGGGGAGCTTAGTTAATAAGCGCCAAGACTGACCAATCCTTATAGACGATCATTGGTGCGGTGGTCACGGTACTGTGTACGTTTAGGGGTGATCCTGAACGGCATGGGTTCGAATCCTGGCCGGGTCAAAGAGTTCTTAGTGATATATGGCTTGCGCGTTCATGCAGCTTTCTCATATATATATATATATATATATATATATATATATATATATATATATATATATATATATATATATATATATATATATATATATATATAATATATATATATATATATATATATATATATATATATTTATATTTATATATATATTTATCGTGTGGATTTGGATGTTTAAACCCTGTTATGAAGAGAAGATTTAGGTGCAATATTCAAGGGTTCAATTGACGTCTTTTCCTCATTTGGTGGCTAATTGTAATTTAATTTATTAAACGTTATATATATTTAAAATCAGCTGTTTTCCTTCTAGCCTCTGTCGGTCTGTTTATAACTGAGAGAAAATAAATAACCCTGCCTGCTACCCCAAGTATTACAGGAAGCTGAGTGGGAAAAAGATTGTGACCTGAGTGTTGGAGGAGGGAGACACGTATAACTGAGAGAGTGTCGCCGACGGCTTTAGTGGTGGATGTGGCTCAGGACTGCACGCATTGGCTGACGTGGATTCCTTCACAGTCAATGCGGACCTCTCTCCTGAAACGTGAGGTCTTTCCGGGTGACTTCATGAAGTATTGTAGGCACAGAAAAAGTGCGAGTAAAATGATGCTGCTCATACGTTACTATATTTTTTTTAACTATTTACTGCTGTCTTCTCTCTCACAGTATAGTTTTGAGACTATATTGTCGTGAGGCGATATTGTTGTGAGACTATACTGTCATGAAAGTGAATAGTTGTGAGAGTGTTGTTGTTAAACTTTTCTTTTGAGACTGTATTGTTGTGAGACTGTTCTTGTGAGACTATATTGTTTTACACAGTTAATTGTGCTTGCGGGGGTTGAGCTCTGACTTTTTGGTCCCGCCTCTCAACCGTCAATCAACAGGTGTACAGGTTAATGAGCTTATTTGGCTCAATCATATCTACACTTGAAACTGTGTATGGAGTCAGCCTCCACCACATCACTTTCTAATGCATTTCATTTGTCAACCACACTGACACTAAAAAAAGTTCTTTGTAATATCTCTGTGGCTCATTTGGGCACACAGTTTCCACTTGTTTCCCCTAGTGCGTGTGCCCCTTGTGTTAAATAGCCTGTCTTTATCTACCCTATCAATTCCTTTGAGAATCTCGAATGTGGTGATCATGTCTCCCCTAACTCTTCTGTCTTCCAGTGAAGTGAGGTTTAATTCCCGTAGTCTCTCCTCGTAGCTCATACCTCTCTGTTCGGGTACTAGTTTGGTGGTAAACCTTTGAACCTTTTCCAGTTTAGTCATATCTTTGACTAGATATGGACTACATGCTGGGGCAGCATACTCAAGGATTGGCCTGACATACGTGATATACAAAGATCTGAATGATTCCTTACACAAGTTTCTAAATGCCGATCTTATGTTGGTCAGCCTGGCATATGCCACTGATGTTATCCTCTTGGCATGGGCTGCAGGGGACAGGTCTGGCGTGATATAAACCCCCTAGTCTTTTTCTCTCTCTGACTCTTGAAGAATATCATCTCCCAGATGATACCTTGTATCTGGCCTCCTGCTCAATACGCCTATCTTCATTAAATTACATTTGCTTGGGTAATACTCTAACAACCATGTGTTCAATCATTCCTTCAGCTTGTCTAGGTATTCCTGAAGCCTCAAGAAGTCTTCATTTGTCTTAATCCTTCTCATAATTTTGGCATCGTCAGCAAACATTGAGAGAAATGAATCTATACCCTCCGGGAGATCATTTACATATATCAGACACAAGATAGGACCGAGTACAGAGCCCTGTGGGACTCCACTGGTGACTTATCGCCAATCTGAGGTCTCGCCCCTCACCGTAACTCTCTACTTCGTATTGCTTAAGTACTCCCTTATCCACTGGAGCACCTTACCAGCTACACTTGCCTGTCTCTCCAGCTTACGTACCAACCTCTTATGAGGGACTGTGTCATAGGCTTTCTGATAATGTGAAGTTGTATTGTGAGAGACTGTTCTTGTGAGACTGTATTGTGGGAGACTGTATTGTTGTGAGACTGTATTGTTGTGAGACTGTATTGTTGTGAGACTGTATTGTTGTGAGACTGTAATGTTGTGAGAATATATTGTTGTGAGACTGTATTGTTGTGAGACTGTTTTGTTGTGAGACTGTATTGTTTTCTTACTCTATTGTTGTGAGAAAATATTTTTGGGAACTGTATTTTTGGGAGACTGTATTGTTGTTAGACTGTATTGTTGTGAGACTGAATTGTTGTGAGACTGTATTGTGGGGAGACTGTATTGTAGTGAGACTGTATTGTTGTGAGACTGTATTGTGGGGAGATTTTATTGTTGTGAGACTGAATTGTGGGAAACTGTATTGTTGTGAGACTGTATTGTTGTGAGACTGAATTGTTGTGAGACTGTATTGTTGTGAGACTGAATTGTTGTGAGACTGTATTGTTGTGAGACTGTATTGTGGGGAGAATGTACTGTTGTGAGACTGTATTGTTGTGAAACTGTATTGTAGGGAGAATGTATTGATGTGAGACTATATTGTTGTGAGACTGTATTGTTGTGAGACTGCATTGTAGGGAGGCTGTATTGTTGTGAGACTGTATTGTGGGGAGAATGTATTGATGTGAAACTGTATTGTTGTGAGACTGTATTGTTGTGAGACTGCATTGTAGGGAGGCTGTATTGTTGTGAGACTGTATTGTGGGGAGACTGTATTGTTGTGAGACTGTATTGGTGTGAGACTGAATTGTTGTGAGGCTGTATTGTTGTGAGACTGAATTGTAGGGAGACTGTATTGTTGTGAGACTGTATTGTTGTGAGACTGTATTGTTGTGAGACTGTATTGTTGTGAGACTGTATTGTTGTGAGACTGTACTGTGGGGAGACTGTATTGTTGTAAGACTGTATTATGGGGGAGACTGTATTGTTGTGAGACTGTATTGTTGTGAGACTGTATTATTGTGAGACTGTATTGTTGTGAGACTGTATTGTTGTGAGACTGAATTGTTGTGAGACTGTATTGTGGGGAGACTGTATTGTAGGGAGACTGTATTGTTGTAAGACTGTATTATGGGGGAGACTGTATTGTTGTGAGACTGTATTGTTGTGAGACTGAATTGAAGGGAGACTGTATTGTTGTGAGACTGTATTGTTGGGAGACTGTAATTTGGGGAGACTATATTGTGGGAAGACTGTATTGTTGTGAGACTGTATTGTGGGGAGACTGTATTGTTGTGAGACTGTATTGTTGTGAGACTGTATTGTTGTGAAACTGTATTGTGGTGAGACTGTATTGTTGTGAGACTGTATTGTTGTGAGACTGTATTGTTTGAGACTGTATTGTTTTGTCACTGTATTGTTGTGAGACTGTATTGTTGTGAGACTGTATTGTTGTGAGACTGTATTGTTGTGAGACTGTATTGTTGTGAGACTGTATTGTGGGGAGGCTGTATTGTGGGGAGACTGTATTGTGGGGAGACTGTACTGTGGGGAGACTGTATTGTGGGGAGACTGTACTGTTGTGAGAGTGTATTTTTTTGAGAGTGTATTGTTGTGAGACTATATTGTTGTGAGACTGTATTGTAGGGAGACTGTATTGTTGTGAGATTGTATTGTGGAGAGTGTATTGTAGGGAGACTGTATTGTTGTAAGACTGCATTGTAGGGAAAACTGTATTGTTGTGAGACTGTACTGTAGGGAAGCTGTATTGTTGTGAGACTGTATTGTTGTGAGACTGAATTGTAGTGAGACTGTATTGTTGTGAGACTGAATTGTTGTGAGACTGTATTGTTGTGAGACTGTATTGTGGGGAGAATGTACTGTTGTGAGACTGTATTGTTGTGAAAATGTAATGTTGGGAGAATGTATTGATGTGAGACTGTATTGTTGTGAGACTGCATTGTGGGAAGAATGTATTGTTGTGAAACTGTATTGTGGGGAGACTGTATTGTAGGGAGACTGTATTGTTGTGAGACTGTATTGTGGGGAGACTATTGTAGGGAGACTGTATTGTTGTAAGACTTTATTGTGGGGGAGACTGTATTGTTGTGAGACTGTATTGTGGGGAGACTGTATTGTAGGGAGACTGTATTGTTGTAAGACTGTATTGTGGGGGTGTTACGAACCCGGATCCAGTGTCCGGATCCAAAAGGTTGTCCTGGTTGGGTTTCCTAGGACGCAGTACATCGCCCCCTTAGTGCCAGTACATCTTGACTCGCCTTATTTCAGCGGCACATGTGAGTTGGCAGTAGTCGATACCCTCCCTGTGGCTGGGATTGACGTGGTACTAGCCAACGACTTGGTGACCGATTGGAGCACCAATCATCCCAAGATAGCGGACGAGTCAGCCAGAACATCAAAGTCTGAGGTGTCTACAGGCAATGGTAATGTCCAGGTAAAGACAGACCCGGATGTAACTATGTTTAATTTGTCCTCTCGCCTACAGATTGAGAACGTTCTAGCAGTGTCTCCTGATTCTCTCGACAAGGAACATGAGGTTACGATGGCAGAAGTACCTGAGCTAGAAGAGAGGCCTTGTGTGCAGGCACCCACGGATACCAACGAGTCTGGAGCGAAGGCGGATGTGTGCTTGCGGTATGGCAAGTTACAGCATGTAGTGAACCAGCCAGAGATTCCCCAGACGTCAGAGGTATGTGAGGTGTGTTCAAAAGGTCTAGTGCCCTCTTCGGTCCAAGCCAGGCTTGTGGATGTTGCCGGCTATGGACATGACAAGTTCAGGAAGCTTATCCCTCAGATGACCAAATGTTTCCTAGCAGTATTTTGTTTTATTCTCGTTTGTGTTCTCAGTGAGGATCAGTGGACGACCCGAAGAATGATGGCTCCCATGAACATCGTGAAAAGGTCCCAGGGATTGGAGATTTGTACTGCAAGTGTTGCAGTTGAAGAAGGGACCTGGAAGGTGATGGTTGATACAGGAGGTACGACATGTGATAATATGAGTGACTGTTTCCGATAGGTTGACACCCCCCGCGTGACTGCTGAGCCTCAACACAGAGTTATGCGGAACGTTGGTCGACCTGACGGTGGCAGAGCGAATGCCATCTGCGGCGTACGAACAGCCCCGTTGGGACTAGGTGTGGACCTAGTAGAGTATGCTGTAAGTACTGTTTTACCCGCTGTCGCTATCACTCTGAATTATCAGACCCCTGTATTCCAGGTTCCTGTCTCCCCTGAGGACCATCGGACCGGTCCCAGAAATGCCGTCTGTGTCCAGCCATCATCGGTGCCACGACATAAGGAAGTGTCGAGTCGCCCCAGATCGTGTCCACACAGATCCTTACTTGAGACATGTGAGATGATGCCCCTGCTTGACATCGCAGTGGAGACGTGGAAGGTTACGCCAGGCAGGACATCGCCTTCAATCTTCAAGTTCCCGTTGTGCCGGAATTGCCCAGTAGGACAGTTCTGTGGACGAGACAGCCTCGCCGTGCCTGTTTACAGTAATGGTGAGTCCATTCGGAGTTGTGTCGCCGTACTAATTTGGTTTGTGTTTCTTTTTATTGAACCCCAAACCAAATTCTTTTTGGTGGGGAGGTGTTACGAACCCGGATCCAGTGTCCGAGCACGGAGCAGTAACGACTACGCCATCTGTGGGTCAGCTCCCGAAACCCCGCCAAACGAACGACGACACCGTATGAGGACGGCGAATATCGGCCACAAGGGCCAGTTTCCAGTCCTGTGCAGCTCACAACACAGCCGCTCCTGACCTCTGGTGAGGTGGTGCTCCGACGACAGCGCCATCTATGGACTGGATACGTCAGGTGTTTGTGCCCGAGCCCGTAAGTGAGGTGTTTTAGTGTCCCAGTTATTGATGACGTGTCTGCTTACAGAGCCGACCTGGGACTGCTGTGATGGAAGTGGAGTCAGTCTACCCGAGGCAGCCAGTCTCCATACCTTGAACCTTGCTGCAGCTGTTGTGAAGTCGTCCCCCCGGAAGAACACTGTGGTGTGTTAGCCTGCCAGTAGAGTGGCAGTAAAAGGATTTACCCGGGACCGACTGTTGGAGACGATCATCCACTGGGGTACGGAAGACAGGAGAGTGATTTGTGGTGTCACACGAGGCTCCTGTCTAGGGCGTTCCCCTTTTATCGTTCGTGGAGTGGCCGTACCAGCCTTGTTGGCTCAGAACCTGCCAGCAGACCAGCTGGACGTGTGGTTGACGGCCTCCACGGCGGTGCCCCCAGTGGACCTGTGTTTTGGCTGACCTGTGGCCATGGTAGGCTCAACTTCTTTGGAGAATTCGTTGTGAGGCCACGAAGAAAGCACCAAGGACTCGGCACCGAGAGTTATGGCACCAGCGTCTTCAGCAGAAGACATCGATTGTGGATTAATCCCTTGTAAAGTGTTAATACCCCTCCCCCTGGTGCACTCTTTTATTTTATATATTTAATCGGTGATGGTGTTAATTATAATAAGTTCTTAGCTTTCTTTCCCTACTCCCTTTAAGTTACTTGCGTCACGGATCTCGTCCCTTGATAGCCACTACTGGCTTGGGAACGGATATATATATCTGACTCTAACAACATCAGAGTAAGAAACCCGTTGCGTCCCGAGAGGGCAGTAACAGGGGGAGACTGAATTGTTGTGAGACTGTATTGTGGGAAGACTGTATTGTTATGAGACTGTATTGTTGTGAGACTATATTGTGGGGAGACTGTATTGTTGTGAGACTGTATTGTGGGGAGACTGTATTGTTGTGAAACTGTATTGTGGGAAGACTGTATTGTTGTGAGACTGTATTGTTGTGACACTGTACTGTGGGGAGACTGTATTGTTGTGAGAGTGTATTGTTGTGAGACTGAATTGTTGTGAGACTGTATTGTGGGGTTAATGTACTGCTGTGAGACTGTATTGCTGTGAAACTGTATTGTAGGAAGAATGTATTGTTGTGAGACTGTATTGTTGTGAGACTGTATTGTTGTGAGACTGTATTGTGGGAAAAATGTATTGTTGTGAGACTGTATTGTTGTGAGACTGTATTGTAGGGAGACTGTATTGTTGTGAGACTGAATTGTTGTGAGACTGTATTGCGGGGAGACTGTATTGTGCGGAGACTGTATTGTTGTAAGACTGTATTGTGGGGAAGACTGTATTGTTGTGAGACTGAATTGCTGTGAGGCTGTATTGTTGTGAGACTGTATTGTGGGGAGGCTGTATTGTTGTGAGACAATTCTTGTGGGACTGTATTGTTGTGGGACTGTATTGTGGGGAGACTGTATTGTTGTGAGACTGAATTGTTGTGGGACTGTATTGTGGGGAGACTGTATTGTTGTGAGACTGAATTGTTGTGATACTGTATTGTGGAGGAAACTGTATTGTTGTGAGACTGTTTTGTTGTGAGACTGTATTGTTTTGTCACTGTATTGTTGTGAGACTGTACTGTTGTGAGACTGTAATGTGAATAGGCTGTATTGTGGGGAGACTGTATTGTTGTGAGAGTGTATTTTGTGAGACTGTATTGTGGTGAGATTGTATTGTTGTGAGACATTATTGTGGAGAAGCTGTATTGTGGAGAAGCTGTATTGTTGTGAGACTGTATTGTGGGGAGACTGTATTGTGGGGAGACTTTATTGAGGGGAGACTGTACTGTTGTGAGAGTGTACTTTTTTGAGAGGGTATTGTTGTGAGACTGTATTGTTGTGAGACTGTATTGTAGGGAGACTGTATTATTGTGAGGCTTTATTGTGGAGAGACTGTATTGTAGGGAGACTGTATTGTTGTGAGACTGTACTGTGGGGAGACTGTATTGTTGTGAGACAATTCTTGTGAGACTGTATTGTTGTGAGACTGTATTGTGGGGAGACTGTATTGCGGGAAGACTGTATTATTGTGAGACTGTATTGTTGTGAGACTGTATTGTGGAGAGACTGTATTGTTGTGAGACTGTATTGTTGTGAGACTGTATTGTTGTGAGACTGTACTGTGGGGAGACTGTATTGTTGTGAGACTGTATTGTTGTGAGACTGAATTGTTGTGAGACTGTATTGTGGGGAGATTGTATTGTAGGGAGACTGTATTGTTGTGAGACGGTATTTTTGGGAGACTGTATTTTATGGAGACTGTATTGTTGTGATACTGTATTGTTGTGAGACTGTACTATGGAGAGACTGTATTGTTGTGAGACTGTATTGTTGTGAGACAGTATTGTTGTGAGACTGTATTGTTGTGAGACTGCATTGTGGGGAGACTGTATTGTGGGGAGACTGTATTGTTGTGAGACTGTATTGTTGTGAGACTGTATTTTTGTGAGACTGTATTGTTGTGCGACTGTATTGACGTGAGTCTGTATTGTTTTGAGACTGCATTGTTGTGAGACTGTATTTTTGTGAGACTGTATTGTTGTGAGACTGTATTGTTTTCTTACTCTATTGTTGTGAGAAAATATTTTTCGGAACTGTATTTTTGGGAGACTGTATTGTTGTTAGGCTGTATTGTTGTGAGACTGAATTGTTGTGAGACTGTATTGTGGGGAGACTGTATTGTAGTGAGACTGTATTGTTGTGAGACTGTATTGTGGGGTGACTTTATTGTTGTGAGACAGAATTGTGGGGAAACTCTATTGTTGTGAGACTGTATTGTTGTGAGACTGAATTGTTGTGAGACTGTATTGTTGTGAGACTGAATTGTTGTGAGTCTGTATTGTTGTGAGACTGTATTGTGGGGAGAATGTACTGTTGTGAAACTGTATTGTTGTGAAACTGTATTGTAGGGAGAATGTATTGATGTGAGACTATATTGTTGTGAGACTGTATTGTGGGAAGAATGTATTGTTGTGAAACTGTATTGTTGTGAGACTGTATTGTTGTGAGACTGCATTGTAGGGAGACTGTATTGTTGTGAGACTGAATTGTTGTGCGACTGTATTGTTGTGAGACTGAATTGTTGTGAGGCTGTATTGTTGTGAGACTGTATTGTGAGGAGACTGTATTGTTGTGAGACAATTCTTGTGAGACTGTATTGTTGTGAGACTGTATTGTTGTGAGACTGAATTGTTGTGATACTGTATTGTGGAGGAAACTGTATTGTTGTGAGACTGTTTTGTTGTGAGACTGTACTGTTTTGTCACTGTATTGTTGTGAGACTGTACTGTTGTTAGACTGTATTGTGAATAGGCTGTATTGTGGGGAGACTGTATTGTTGTGAGAGTGTATTTTGTGAGACTGTATTGTGGTGAGATTGTATTGTTGTGAGACTGTATTGTGGAGAAGCTGTATTGTGGAGAAGCTGTATTGTTGTGAGACTGTATTGTGGGGAGACTGTATTGTGGGGAGACTTTATTGAGGGGAGACTGTACTGTTGTGAGAGTGTACTTTTTTGAGAGGGTATTGTTGTGAGACTGTATTGTTGTGAGACTGTATTGTAGGGAGACTGTATTATTGTGAGGCTTTATTGTGGAGAGACTGTATTGTAGGGAGACTGTATTGTTGTGAGACTGTACTGTGGGGAGACTGTATTGTTGTGAGACAATTCTTGTGAGACTGTATTGTTGTGAGACTGTATTGTGGGGAGACTGTATTGCGGGAAGACTGTATTATTGTGAGACTGTATTGTTGTGAGACTGTATTGTTGAGAGACTGTATTGTTGTGAGACTGTATTCTTGTGAGACTGTATTCTTGTGAGACTGTACTGTGAGGAGACTGTATTGTTGTGAGACTGTATTGTTGTGAGACTGAATTGTTGTGAGACTGTATTGTGGGGAGATTGTATTGTAGGGAGACTGTATTGTTGTGAGACGGTATTTTTGGGAGACTGTATTTTATGGAGACTGTATTGTTGTGATACTGTATTGTTGTGAGACTGTACTATGGAGAGACTGTATTGTTGTGAGACAGTATTGTTGTGAGACTGTATTGTTGTGAGACTGCATTGTGGGGAGACTGTATTGTGGGGAGACTGTATTGTTGTGAGACTGTATTGTTGTGAGACTGTATTTTTGTGAGATTGTATTGTTGTGCGACTGTATTGACGTGAGTCTGTATTGTTTTGAGACTGCATTGTTGTCAGACTGTATTTTTGTGAGACTGTATTGTTGTGAGACTGTATTGTTTTCTTACTCTATTGTTGTGAGAAAATATTTTTCGGAACTGTATTTTTGGGAGACTGTATTGTTGTTAGACTGTATTGTTGTGAGACTGAATTGTTGTGAGACTGTATTGTGGGGAGACTGTATTGTAGTGAGACTGTATTGTTGTGAGACTGTATTGTGGGGAGACTTTATTGTTGTGAGACAGAATTGTGGGGAAACTCTATTGTTGTGAGACTGTATTGTTGTGAGACTGAATTGTTGTGAGACTGTATTGTTGTGAGACTGAATTGTTGTGAGTCTGTATTGTTGTGAGACTGAATTGTTGTGAGTCTGTATTGTTGTGAGACTGTATTGTGGGAAGAATGTATTGTTGTGAAACTGTATTGTTGTGAGACTGTATTGTGAGGAGACTGTATTGTTGTGAGACAATTCTTGTGAGACTGTATTGTTGTGAGACTGTATTGTTGTGAGACTGTATTGTAGGGAGACTGTATTGTTGTGAGAGTGTATTGTTGTGAGACTGTATTGTGGGGAGACTGTATTGTTGTGAAACTGTATTGTGGGAAGACTGTATTGTTGTGAGACTATATTGTTGTGAGACTGTACTGTGGGGAGACTGTATTGTTCTGAGACTGTATTGTTGTGAGACTGAATTATTGTGAGACTGTATTGTGGGGAGACTGTATTGTAGGGAGACTGTATTGTTGAAATACTGTTTTATGGGGGAGACTGTATTGTTGTGAGACTGTATTGTTGTGAGACTGAATTGTTGTGAGGCTCTATTGTTGTGAGACTGAATTATAGGGAGACTGTATTGTTGTGAGACTGTATTGTTGGGAGACTGTATTGTGGGGAGACTGTATTGTGGGAAGACTGTATTGTTGTGAGACTGTATTGTGTTGAGACTGTATTGTGGGGAGACTGTATTGTTGTGAGACTGTATTGTTGTGAGACTGTATTGTGGGGAGACTGTATTGTTGTGAGACTGTATTGTTGTGAGACTGTATTGTGGGGAGACTGTATTGTTGTGAGACTGTATTGTTGTGAGACTGTATTGTGGGGAGACTGTATTGTTGTGAGACTGTATTGTTGTGAGACTGTATTGTTGTGAGACTGTATTGTTTTGTCACTGTATTGTTGTGAGACTGTATTGTTGTGAGACTGTATTGTGGGGAGGCTGTATTGTGGGGAGACTGTATTGCTGTGAGAGTGTATTTTTGTGAGACGGTATTGTGGTGAGATTGTATTGTTGTGAGACTGTATTGTGGAGAAACTGTATTGTTGTGAGACTGTATTGTGGGAAGACTGTATTGTGGGGAGACTGTATTGTGGGGAGACTGTACTGTTGTGAGAGTGTATTTTTTGAGAGTGTATTGTTGTGAGACTATATTGTTGTGAGACTGTATTGTAGGGAGACTGTATTGTTGTGAGACTGTATTGTGGAGAGACTGTATTGTAGGGAGACTGTATTGTTGTCAGACTGCATTGTAGGGAAAACTGTATTGTTGTGAGACTGTATTGTGGGGAAGCAGTATTGCTGTGATACTGTATTGTTGTGAGACTGAATTGTTATGATACTGTATTGTTGTGAGACTGAATTGTTGTGAGACTGTATTGTTGTGAGACTGTATTGTGGGGAGAATGTACTGTTGTGAGACTGTATTGTTGTGAAAATGTATTGTAGGGAGAATGTATTGATGTGAGACTGTATTGTTGTGAGACTGTATTGTGGGAAGAATGTATTGTTGTGAAACTGTATTGTTGTGAGACTGTATTGTTGTGAGACTGTATTGTAGGGAGAATGTATTGTTGTGAGACTGAATTGTTGTGAGACTCTACTGTGGGGAGACTGTATTGTAGAGAGACTGTATTGTTGTAAGACTGTATTGTGGGGGAGACTGTATTGTTGTGAGACTGTATTGTTGTGAGACTGAATTGTTGTAAGGCTGTATTGTTGTGAGACTGTATTGTGGGGAGACTATTGTTGTGAGACAATTCTTGTGCGACTGTATTTTTGTGAGACTGTATTGTGGGGAGACTGTATTGTGGGAAGACTGTATTGTTGTGAGGCTGTATTGTTGTGAGACTGTATTGTGGAGAGACTGTATTTTTGTGAGACTGTATTGTTGTGAGACTACTGTAGGGAGACTGTGTTGTTGAGAGACTGTATTGTTGTGAGACTGTATTGTGGGGAGACTGTATTGTTGGGAGACTGCATTGTTGTAAGACTGTATTGTGGGGAGACTGTATTGATGTGAAACTGTATTGTGGGGAGACTGTATTTTTGTGAGACTGTATTGTTGTGAGACTGTACTGTGGGGAGAGTGTATTGTTGTGAGACTGTATTGTTGTGAGACTGAATTGTTGTGAGACTGTATTGTGGGGAGACTGTATTGTAGGGAGACTGTATTGTTGTAAGACTGTATTGTGGGGGAGACTGTATTGTTGTGAGACTGTACTGTTGTGAGACTGAATTGTTGTAAGGCTGTACTGTTGTGAGACTGTATTGTGGGGAGACTGTATTGCTGTGAGACAATTCTTGTGAGACTGTATTGTTGTGAGACTGTATTGTGGGGAGACTGTATTGTGGGAAGACTGTATTGTTATGAGACTGTATTGTTGTGAGACTATATTGTGGGGAGACTGTATTGTTGTGAGACTGAATTGTGAGGAGACTGTATTGTTGTGAAACTGTATTTTGGGAAGACTGTATTGTTGTGAGACAGTATTGTTGTGAGACTGTACTGTGGGGAGACTGTATTGTTGTGAGAGTGTATTGTTGTGAGACTGATTTGTTGAGACTGTCTTGATGTGAAACTGTATTGTGGGAAGACTGTATTGATGTGAGAGTGTATTCTTGTGAGACTGTACTGTGGGGAGACTGTATTGTTGTGAGACTGTATTGTTGTGAGACTTTATTGTGGGGAGAATGTACTGCTGTGAGACTGTATTGCTGTGAAACTGTATTGTAGGAAGAATGTATTGTTGTGAGACTGTATTGTTGTGAGACTGTATTGTGGGAAAAATGTATTGTTGTGAGACTGTATTGTTGTGAGACTGTATTGTTGTGAGACTGTATTGTAGGGAGACTGTATTGTTGTGAGACTGAATTGTTGTGAGACTGTATTGTGGGGAGACTGTATTGTGCGGAGACTATTGTTGTAAGACTGTATTGTGGGGAAGACTGTATTGTTGTGAGATTTTATTGTTGTGAGACTGAATTGTTGTGAGGCTGTATTGTTGTGAGACTGTATTGTGGGGAGACAGTATTGTTGTGAGACAATTCTTGTGGGACTGCATTGTTGTGAGACTGTATTGTGGGGAGACTGTATTGTGGGGAGACTGTATTGTTGTGAGACTGTATTGTTGTGAGACTGTATTGTTGTGAGACTGTATTGTTGTAAGACTGTATTGTGGGGAGACTGTATTGTTGTGAGACTGTATTGTGAGGAGACTGTCTTGTTGTGAGACTGAATTGTTGTGGGACTGTATTGTGGGGAGACTGTATTGTTGTGAGACTGAATTGTTGTGATACTGTATTGTGGAGGAAACTGTATTGTTGTGAGACTGTTTTGTTGTGAGACTGTATTGTTTTGTCACTGTATTGTTGTGAGACTGTACTGTTGTAAGACTGTATTGTGAATAGGCTGTATTGTGGGGAGACTGTATTGTTGTGAGAGTGTATTTTGTGAGACTGTATTGTGGTGAGATTGTATTGTTGTGAGACTGTATTGTGGAGAAGCTGTATTGTGGAGAAGCTGTATTGTTGTGAGACTGTATTGTGGGGAGACTGTATTGTGGGGAGACTTTATTGAGGGGAGACTGTACTGTTGTGAGAGTGTACTTTTTGGAGAGGGTATTGTTGTGAGACTGTATTGTAGGGAGACTGTATTATTGTGAGGCTTTATTGTGGAGAGACTGTATTGTAGGGAGACTGTATTGTTGTGAGACTGTATTGTGGGGAGACTGTTTTGTTGTGAGACAATTCTTGTGAGACTGTATTGTTGTGAGACTGTATTGTGGGGAGACTGTATTGCGGGAAGACTGTATTATTGTGAGACTGTATTGTTGTGAGACTGTATTGTGGAGAGACTGTATTGTTGTGAGACTTTATTGTTGTGAGATTGAATTGTTGTGAGACTGTATTGTGGGGAGATTGTATTGTAGGGAGACTGTATTGTTGTAAGACTGTATTGTGGGGAGACTGTATTGTTGTGAAACTGTATTGTGGGGAGATTGTATTGTTGTGAGACTGTATTGTTGTGAGACTGTACTGTGGGGAGACTGTATTGTTGTGAGACTGTATTGTTGTGAGACTCAATTGTTGTGAGACTGTATTGAGGGGAGACTGTATTGTAGGGAAACTGTATTGTTGTAAGACTGAATTGTTGTGAGACTGTATTGTGGGGAGACTGTATTGTGGGAAGACTGTATTGTTGTGAGATTGTATTGTTGTGAGATTGTATCGTGGGGAGACTGTATTGTTGTGAGACTGTATTGTGGGGAGACTGTATTGTGGGAAGACTGTATTGTTGTGAGACTGTATTGTTGTGAGATTGTATCGTGGGGAGACTGTATTGTTGTGAGACTGTATTGTGGGGAGACTGTATTGTTGTGAAACTGTATTGTGGGGAGACTGTATTGTTGTGAGACTGTCTTGTTGTGAGACTGAATTGTTGTGGGACTGTATTGTGGGGAGACTGTATTGTTGTGAGACTGAATTGTTGTGATACTGTATTGTGGAGGAAACTGTATTGTTGTGAGACTGTTTTGTTGTGAGACTGTATTGTTTTGTCACTGTATTGTTGTGAGACTGTACTGTTGTAAGACTGTATTGTGAATAGGCTGTATTGTGGGGAGACTGTATTGTTGTGAGAGTGTATTTTGTGAGACTGTATTGTGGTGAGATTGTATTGTTGTGAGACTGTATTGTGGAGAAGCTGTATTGTGGAGAAGCTGTATTGTTGTGAGACTGTATTGTGGGGAGACTGTATTGTGGGGAGACTTTATTGAGGGGAGACTGTACTGTTGTGAGAGTGTACTTTTTGGAGAGGGTATTGTTGTGAGACTGTATTGTAGGGAGACTGTATTATTGTGAGGCTTTATTGTGGAGAGACTGTATTGTAGGGAGACTGTATTGTTGTGAGACTGTATTGTGGGGAGACTGTTTTGTTGTGAGACAATTCTTGTGAGACTGTATTGTTGTGAGACTGTATTGTGGGGAGACTGAATTGCGGGAAGACTGTATTATTGTGAGACTGTATTGTTGTGAGACTGTATTGTGGAGAGACTGTATTGTTGTGAGACTTTATTGTTGTGAGATTGAATTGTTGTGAGACTGTATTGTGGGGAGATTGTATTGTAGGGAGACTGTATTGTTGTAAGACTGTATTGTGGGGAGACTGTATTGTTGTGAAACTGTATTGTGGGGAGATTGTATTGTTGTGAGACTGTATTGTTGTGAGACTGTACTGTGGGGAGACTGTATTGTTGTGAGACTGTATTGTTGTGAGACTGAATTGTTGTGAGACTGTATTGAGGGGAGACTGTATTGTAGGGAAACTGTATTGTTGTAAGACTGAATTGTTGTGAGACTGTATTGTGGGGAGACTGTATTGTGGGAAGACTGTATTGTTGTGAGATTGTATTGTTGTGAGATTGTATCGTGGGGAGACTGTATTGTTGTGAGACTGTATTGTGGGGAGACTGTATTGTGGGAAGACTGTATTGTTGTGAGACTGTATTGTTGTGAGATTGTATCGTGGGGAGACTGTATTGTTGTGAGACTGTATTGTGGGGAGACTGTATTGTTGTGAAACTGTATTGTGGGGAGACTGTATTGTTGTGAGACTGTATTGTTGTGAGACTGTACTGTAGGGAGACTGTATTGTTGTGAGAGTGTATTGTTGTGAGACTGAATTGTTGTGAGACAGTATTGTTGTGAAACTGTATTATGGGAAGACTGTATTGTTGTGAGACTGTATTGTTGTGAGACTGTATTGTGGCGAGAATGTACTGCTGTGAGACTGTATTGTTGTGAGACTGTATTGTTGTGAGACTGTATTGTAGGGAGACTGTATTGTTGCGAGACTGTATTGTGGGGAGACTGTATTGTGGGGAGACTGTATTGTTGTGAAACTGTATTGTGGGGAGACTGTATTGTGCGGAGACTGTATTGTTGTAAGACTGTATTGTGGGGAAGACTGTATTGTTGTGAGATTGTATTGTTGTGGGACTGAATTGTTGTGAGGCTGCATTGTTGTTAGACTGTATTGTGGGGAGACTGTATTGTTGTGAGACAATTCTTGTGGGAATGTATTGTTGTGAGACTATATTGTTGTGAGACTGTACTGTGGGGAGACTGTATTGTTGTGAGACTGTATTGTTGTGAGAATGAATTGTTGTGAGACTGTATTGTGGGGAGAATGCACTGCTGTGAGACTGTATTGTTGTGAAACTGTATTGTAGGAAGAATGTATTGTTGTGAGACTGTATTGTTGTGAGACTGTATTGTGGGAAGAATGTATTGTTGTGAGATTGTATTGTTGTGAGACTGTATTGTAGGGAGACTGTATTGTTGTGAGATTGTACTGTTGTGAGACTGAATTGTTGTGGAACTGTATTGTGGGGAGACTGTATTGTTGTGAGACAATTCTTGTGGGACTGTATTGTTGTGAGACTGTATTGTGGGGAGACTGTATTGCTGTGAGAGTCTATTGTTGTGAGACTCTATTGTGAGGAGACTGTATTGTTGTGAGACTGAATTGTTGTGGAACTGTATTGTGGGGAGACTGTATTGAGGGGAGACTGTACTGTTGTGAGAGTGCACTTTTTTGAGAGTGTATTGTTATGAAACTGTTTTGTTGTGAGACTGTATTGTAGGGAGACTCTATTGTTGTGAGACTGTATTGTGGAGAGACTGTATTGTAGGGAGACTGTATTGTTGTAAGACTGAATTGTAGGGAAAACTGTATTGTTGTGAGACTGTATTGTGGGGAAACTGTACTGTTGTGAAACTGTATTGTTGTGAGACTGAATTGTTGTGAGACTGTATTGTTGTGAGACTGAATTGTTGTGAGACTGTATTGTTGTGAGACTGTATTGTGGGGAGAATGTACTGTTGTGAGACTGTATTGTGGGGGAGACTGTATTGTTGTGAGACTGTATAGTGGGGAGAATGTATTGTGGGGAGACTGTATTGTTGTAAGACTGTATTGTGGGGGAGACTGTATTGTTGTGAGACTGTATTGTTGTGAGACTGAATTGTTGTGAGACTGTATAGTGGGGAGAATGTATTGTGGGGAGACTGTATTGTTGTAAGACTGTATTGTGGGGGAAACTGTATTGTTGTGAGACTGTATTGTTGTGAGACTGTATTGTGGGGAGACAGTATTGTGAGACGAATGTATTGTTGTGAGACTGTATTGTTGTGAGACTGTATTGTGGGGAGACTGTATTGTTGTGAAACTGTATTGTTGTAAGACTGAATTGTTGTGATGCTGTATTGTTGTGAGACTGTATTGTTGTGAGACTGTATTGTGGGGAGACCGTATTGTGAGACGACAGTATTGTTGTGAGACTGTATTGTGGGGAGACTGTATTGTTGTGAAACTGTACTGTGGGGAGACTGTATTGTTGTGAGAGTGTATTGTTGTGAGACTGAATTCTTGTGAGACTGTATTGTTGTGAAACTGTATTGTGGGAAGACTGTATTGTTGTGCGACTGTATTGTTGTGAGACTGTATTGTGGGGAGAATGTACTGCTGTGAGACTGTATTGTTGTGAGACTGTATTGTTGTGAGTCTGTATTGTAGGGAGACTGTATTGTTGCGAGACTGTATTGTTGTGAAACTGTATTGTGGGGAGACTGTATTGTGGGGAGACTGTATTGTGGGGAGACTGTATTGTTGTGAAACTGTATTGTGGGGAGACTGTATTGTTGTGAGACTATATTGTTGTGAGACTGTACTGTGGGGAGACTGTGTTGTTGTGAGACTGTATTGTTGTGAGACTGAATTGTTGTGATACTGTATTGTGTGGAGAATGTACTGCTGTGAGACTGTATTGTTGTGAAACTGTATTATAGGAAGAATGTATTGTTGTGAGACTGTATTGTTGTGAGACTGTATTGTGGGAAGAATGTATTGTTGTGAGAATGTATTGTTGTGAAACTGTATTGTAGGGAGACTGTATTGTTGTGAGACTGAATTGTTGTGAGACTGTATTGTGGGGAGACTGTATTGTGCGGAGTCTGTATTGTTGTAGGACTGTATTGTTGTGAGATTGTATTGTTGTGAGACTGAATTGTTGTAAGGCTGCATTGTTGTTAGACTGTATTGTGGGGAGACTGTATTGTTGTCAGACAATTCTTGTGGGACTGTATTGTTGTGAGACTGTATTGTGGGGAGACTGTATTGTGCGGAGACTGTATTTTTGTAAGACTGTATTGAGGTGAGACTGTATTGTTGTGAGACTGTATTGTTGTGAGACTGTATTGTTGTGAGACTGTACTGTGGGGAGACTGTATTGTTGTGAGACTGTATTGTTGTGAGACTGAATTGTTGTGAGACTGTATAGTGGGGAGACTGTATTGTGGGGAGACTGTATTGTTGTAAGACTGTATTGTGGGGGAGACTGTATTGTTGTGAGACTGTATTGTTGTGAGACTGTATTGTGGGGAGACCGTATTGTGAGACGACTGTATTGTTGTGAGACTGTATTGTTGTGAGACTGTATTGTGGGGAGACTGTATTGTTGTGAAACTGTATTGTGGGGAGACTGTATTGTTGTGAGACTGTATTGTTGTAAGACAGAATTGTTGTGATGCTGTATTGTTGTGAGACTGTATTGTTGTGAGACTGTATTTTTGTGAGACTGTACTGTTGGGAGACTGTATTGTTGTGAGAGTGTATTGTTGTGAGACTGAATTGGTGTGAGACTGTCTTGTTGTGAAACTGTATTGTGGGAAGACTGTATTGCCGCGTAACATTGTGGAGGTGGGGTCCCTCGATTGTTTCAAGCACGGGTTGGACAAGTATATGAGTGGGATTGGGTGGTTATAGAATAGGAGCTGCCTCGTATGGGCCAATAGGCCTTCTGCAGTTACCTTTGTTCTTATGTTCTTATGTTCTTATGTATTGTTGTGAGACTGTATTGGTGTGAGACTGTACTGTGGGGAGACTGTATTGTTGTGAGACTGTATTGTTGTGAAACTGAATTGTTGTGAGACTGTATTGTGGGGAGAATGTACTGCTGTAAGACTGTATTGCTGTGAAACTGTATTGTAGGAAGAATGTATTGTTGTGAGACTGTATTGTTGTGAGACTGTATTGTGGGAAGAATGTATTGTTGTGAGACTGTATTGTTGTGAGACTGTATTGTAGGGAGACTGTATTGTTGTGAGACTGAATTGTTGTGAGACTGTATTGTGGGGAGAGTGTATTGTGCTGAGACTGTATTGTTGTAAGACTGTATTGTGGGGAAGACTGTATTGTTGTGAGATAGTATTGTTGTGAGACTGAATTGTTGTGAGGCTGTATTGTTGTGAGACTGTATTGTGGGGAGACTGTATTGTTGTGAGAAAATTTTTGTGGGACTGTATTGTTGTGAGAATGTATTGTGGGGAGACTGTATTGTGGAGAGACTGTATTGTTGTGAGACCGTATTGTTGTAAGACTGTATTGTTGTGAGACTGTATTGTTGTGAGACTGTATTGTGGGGAGACTGTATTGCTGTGACACTGTATTTTTGTGAGACTCTATTGTGAGGAGACTGTATTGTTGTGAGACTGAATTGTTGTGGGACTGTATTGTGGGGAGACTGTATTGTTGTGAGACTGAATTGTTGTGAGACTGTATTGTGGGGGAAACTGTATTGTTGTGAGACTGTTTTGTTGTGAGACTGAATTGTTTTGTCACTGTATTGTTGTGAGACTGTATTGTTTTGTCACTGTATTGTTGTGAGACTGTATTGTTGTGAGACTGTATTGTGGATAGGCTGTATTGTGGGGAGACTGTATTGTTGTGAGAGTGTATTTTGTGAGACTGTATTGTGGTGAGATTGTATTGTTGTGAGATTGTATTGTGGAGAAGCTGTATTGTTGTGAGACTGTATTGTGGGGAGACTGTATTGTGGGGAGACTGTATTGAGGGGAGACTGTACTGTTGTGAGAGTGTACTTTTTTGAGAGTGTATTGTTGTGACACTGTATTGTTGTTAGACTGTTTTGTAGGGAGACTGTATTATTGTGAGGCTGTATTGTGGAGAGACTGTATTGTAGGGAGACTGTATTGTTGTGAGACTGTATTGTGGGGAGAGTGTATTGTTGTGAGACTGTATTGCTGTGAGACTGTATTGTAGGGAGACTCTATTGTTGTGAGACTGTATTGTGGGGAGACTGTATTGTTGTGAGAAAATTCTTGTGAGACTGTATTGTGGTGAGAGTGAATTGTTGTGAGACTGTATTGTTGTGAGACTGTATTGTAGTGAGACTGTATTGTTGTGAGACTGAATTGTTGTGAGACTGTATTGTGGGGAGACTGTATTGTGCGGAGACTGTATTTTTGTAAGACTGTATTGAGGTGAGACTGTATTGTTGTGAGACTGTATTGTTGTGAGACTGAATTGTTGTGAGACTGTATAGTGGGGAGACTGTATTGTGGGGAGACTGTATTGTTGTGAGACTGTATTGTGGGGAGACTGTATTGCGGGAAGACTGTATTATTGTGAGACTGTATTGTTGTGAGACTGTATTGTGGAGAGACTGTATTGTTGTGAGACTGTATTGTTGTGAGACTGTATTGTTGTGAGACTGTACTGTGGGGAGACTGTATTGTTGTGAGACTGTATTGTTGTGAGACTGAATTGTTGTGAGACTGAATTGTTGTGAGACTGTATTGTGGGGAGATTGTATTGTAGGGAGACTGTATTGTTGTGAGACGGTATTTTTGGGAGACTGTATTTTATGGAGACTGTATTGTTGTGATACTGTATTGTTGTGAGACTGTACTATGGAGAGACTGTATTGTTGTGAGACTGTATTGTTGTGAGACAGTATTGTTGTGAGACTGTATTGTTGTGAGACTGCATTGTGGGGAGACTGTATTGTGGGGAGACTGTATTGTTGTGAGACTGTATTGTTGTGAGACTGTATTTTTGTGAGACTGTATTGTTGTGCGACTGTATTGACGTGAGTCTGTATTGTTTTGAGACTGCATTGTTGTGAGACTGTATTTTTGTGAGACTGTATTGTTGTGAGACTGTATTGTTTTCTTACTCTATTGTTGTGAGAAAATATTTTTCGGAACTGTATTTTTGGGAGACTGTATTGTTGTTAGACTGTATTGTTGTGAGACTGAATTGTTGTGAGACTGTATTGTGGGGAGACTGTATTGTAGTGAGACTGTATTGTTGTGAGACTGTATTGTGGGGTGACTTTATTGTTGTGAGACAGAATTGTGGGGAAACTCTATTGTTGTGAGACTGAATTGTTGTGAGACTGTATTGTTGTGAGACTGAATTGTTGTGAGTCTGTATTGTTGTGAGACTGTATTGTGGGGAGAATGTACTGTTGTGAAACTGTATTGTTGTGAAACTGTATTGTAGGGAGAATGTATTGATGTGAGACTATATTGTTGTGAGACTGTATTGTGGGAAGAATGTATTGTTGTGAAACTGTATTGTTGTGAGACTGTATTGTTGTGAGACTGCATTGTAGGGAGACTGTATTGTTGTGAGACTGAATTGTTGTGCGACTGTATTGTTGTGAGACTGAATTGTTGTGAGGCTGTATTGTTGTGAGACTGTATTGTGAGGAGACTGTATTGTTGTGAGACAATTCTTGTGAGACTGTATTGTTGTGAGACTGTATTGTTGTGAGACTGAATTGTTGTGATACTGTATTGTGGAGGAAACTGTATTGTTGTGAGACTGTTTTGTTGTGAGACTGTACTGTTTTGTCACTGTATTGTTGTGAGACTGTACTGTTGTGAGACTGTATTGTGAATAGGCTGTATTGTGGGGAGACTGTATTGTTGTGAGAGTGTATTTTGTGAGACTGTATTGTGGTGAGATTGTATTGTTGTGAGACTGTATTGTGGAGAAGCTGTATTGTGGAGAAGCTGTATTGTTGTGAGACTGTATTGTGGGGAGACTGTATTGTGGGGAGACTTTATTGAGGGGAGACTGTACTGTTGTGAGAGTGTACTTTTTTGAGAGGGTATTGTTGTGAGACTGTATTGTTGTGAGACTGTATTGTAGGGAGACTGTATTATTGTGAGGCTTTATTGTGGAGAGACTGTATTGTAGGGAGACTGTATTGTTGTGAGACTGTACTGTGGGGAGACTGTATTGTTGTGAGACAATTCTTGTGAGACTGTATTGTTGTGAGACTGTATTGTGGGGAGACTGTATTGCGGGAAGACTGTATTATTGTGAGACTGTATTGTTGTGAGACTGTATTGTTGAGAGACTGTATTGTTGTGAGACTGTATTGTTGTGAGACTGTATTCTTGTGAGACTGTACTGTGAGGAGACTGTATTGTTGTGAGACTGTATTGTTGTGAGACTGAATTGTTGTGAGACTGTATTGTGGGGAGATTGTATTGTAGGGAGACTGTATTGTTGTGAGACGGTATTTTTGGGAGACTGTATTTTATGGAGACTGTATTGTTGTGATACTGTATTGTTGTGAGACTGTACTATGGAGAGACTGTATTGTTGTGAGACAGTATTGTTGTGAGACTGTATTGTTGTGAGACGGCATTGTGGGGAGACTGTATTGTGGGGAGACTGTATTGTTGTGAGACTGTATTGTTGTGAAACTGTATTTTTGTGAGACTGTATTGTTGTGCGACTGTATTGACGTGAGTCTGTATTGTTTTGAGACTGCATTGTTGTGAGACTGTATTTTTGTGAGACTGTATTGTTGTGAGACTGTATTGTTTTCTTACTCTATTGTTGTGAGAAAATATTTTTCGGAACTGTATTTTTGGGAGACTGTATTGTTGTTAGACTGTATTGTTGTGAGACTGAATTGTTGTGAGACTGTATTGTGGGGAGACTGTATTGTAGTGAGACTGTATTGTTGTGAGACTGTATTGTGGGGAGACTTTATTGTTGTGAGACAGAATTGTGGGGAAACTCTATTGTTGTGAGACTGTATTGTTGTGAGACTGAATTGTTGTGAGACTGTATTGTTGTGAGACTGAATTGTTGTGAGTCTGTATTGTTGTGAGACTGAATTGTTGTGAGTCTGTATTGTTGTGAGACTGTATTGTGGGAAGAATGTATTGTTGTGAAACTGTATTGTTGTGAGACTGTATTGTTGTGACACTGCATTGTAGGGAGACTGTATTGTTGTGAGACTGAATTGTTGTGAGACTGTATTGTTGTGAGACTGAATTGTTGTGAGGCTGTATTGTTGTGAGACTGTATTGTGAGGAGACTGTATTGTTGTGAGACAATTCTTGTGAGACTGTATTGTTGTGAGACTGTATTGTTGTGAGACTGTATTGTAGGGAGACTGTATTGTTGTGAGAGTGTATTGTTGTGAGACTGTATTGTGGGGAGACTGTATTGTTGTGAAACTGTATTGTGGGAAGACTGTATTGTTGTGAGACTATATTGTTGTGAGACTGTACTGTGGGGAGACTGTATTGTTCTGAGACTGTATTGTTGTGAGACTGAATTGTTGTGAGACTGTATTGTGGGGAGACTGTATTGTAGGGAGACTGTATTGTTGAAATACTGTTTTATGGGGGAGACTGTATTGTTGTGAGACTGTATTGTTGTGAGACTGAATTGTTGTGAGGCTCTATTGTTGTGAGACTGAATTATAGGGAGACTGTATTGTTGTGAGACTGTATTGTTGGGAGACTGTATTGTGGGGAGACTGTATTGTGGGAAGACTGTATTGTTGTGAGACTGTATTGTGTTGAGACTGTATTGTGGGGAGACTGTATTGTTGTGAGACTGTATTGTTGTGAGACTGTATTGTGGGGAGACTGTATTGTTGTGAGACTGTATTGTTGTGAGACTGTATTGTGGGGAGACTGTATTGTTGTGAGACTGTATTGTTGTGAGACTGTATTGTGGGGAGACTGTATTGTTGTGAGACTGTATTGTTGTGAGACTGTATTGTTGTGAGACTGTATTGTTTTGTCACTGTATTGTTGTGAGACTGTATTGTTGTGAGACTGTATTGTGGGGAGGCTGTATTGTGGGGAGACTGTATTGCTGTGAGAGTGTATTTTTGTGAGACGGTATTGTGGTGAGATTGTATTGTTGTGAGACTGTATTGTGGAGAAACTGTATTGTTGTGAGACTGTATTGTGGGGAGACTGTATTGTGGGGAGACTGTACTATTGTGAGAGTGTATTTTTTGAGAGTGTATTGTTGTGAGACTATATTGTTGTGAGACTGTATTGTAGGGAGACTGTATTGTTGTGAGACTGTATTGTGGAGAGACTGTATTGTAGGGAGACTGTATTGTTGTCAGACTGCATTGTAGGGAAAACTGTATTGTTGTGAGACTGTATTGTGGGGAAGCAGTATTGCTGTGATACTGTATTGTTGTGAGACTGAATTGTTATGATACTGTATTGTTGTGAGACTGAATTGTTGTGAGACTGTATTGTTGTGAGACTGTATTGTGGGGAGAATGTACTGTTGTGAGACTGTATTGTTGTGAAAATGTATTGTAGGGAGAATGTATTGATGTGAGACTGTATTGTTGTGAGACTGTATTGTGGGAAGAATGTATTGTTGTGAAACTGTATTGTTGTGAGACTGTATTGTTGTGAGACTGTATTGTAGGGAGAATGTATTGTTGTGAGACTGAATTGTTGTGAGTCTCTACTGTGGGGAGACTGTATTGTAGAGAGACTGTATTGTTGTAAGACTGTATTGTGGGGGAGACTGTATTGTTGTGAGACTGTATTGTTGTGAGACTGAATTGTTGTAAGGCTGTATTGTTGTGAGACTGTATTGTGGGGAGACTATTGTTGTGAGACAATTCTTGTGAGACTGTATTTTTGTGAGACTGTATTGTGGGGAGACTGTATTGTGGGAAGACTGTATTGTTGTGAGACTGTATTGTTGTGAGACTGTATTGTGGAGAGACTGTATTTTTGTGAGACTGTATTGTTGTGAGACTACTGTAGGGAGACTGTGTTGTTGAGAGACTGTATTGTTGTGAGACTGTATTGTGGGGAGACTGTATTGTTGGGAGACTGCATTGTTGTAAGACTGTATTGTGGGGAGACTGTATTGATGTGAAACTGTATTGTGGGGAGACTGTATTTTTGTGAGACTGTATTGTTGTGAGACTGTACTGTGGGGAGAGTGTATTGTTGTGAGACTGTATTGTTGTGAGACTGAATTGTTGTGAGACTGTATTGTGGGGAGACTGTATTGTAGGGAGACTGTATTGTTGTAAGACTGTATTGTGGGGGAGACTGTATTGTTGTGAGACTGTACTGTTGTGAGACTGAATTGTTGTAAGGCTGTACTGTTGTGAGACTGTATTGTGGGGAGACTGTATTGCTGTGAGACAATTCTTGTGAGACTGTATTGTTGTGAGACTGTATTGTGGGGAGACTGTATTGTGGGAAGACTGTATTGTTATGAGACTGTATTGTTGTGAGACTATATTGTGGGGAGACTGTATTGTTGTGAGACTGAATTGTGAGGAGACTGTATTGTTGTGAAACTGTATTTTGGGAAGACTGTATTGTTGTGAGACTGTATTGTTGTGAGACTGTACTGTGGGGAGACTGTATTGTTGTGAGAGTGTATTGTTGTGAGACTGATTTGTTGAGACTGTCTTGATGTGAAACTGTATTGTGGGAAGACTGTATTGATGTGAGAGTGTATTCTTGTGAGACTGTACTGTGGGGAGACTGTATTGTTGTGAGACTGTATTGTTGTGAGACTTTATTGTGGGGAGAATGTACTGCTGTGAGACTGTATTGCTGTGAAACTGTATTGTAGGAAGAATGTATTGTTGTGAGACTGTATTGTTGTGAGACTGTATTGTGGGAAAAATGTATTGTTGTGAGACTGTATTGTTGTGAGACTGTATTGTTGTGAGACTGTATTGTAGGGAGACTGTATTGTTGTGAGACTGAATTGTTGTGAGACTGTATTGTGGGGAGACTGTATTGTGCGGAGGCTGTATTGTTGTAAGACTGTATTGTGGGGAAGACTGTATTGTTGTGAGATTTTATTGTTGTGAGACTGAATTGTTGTGAGGCTGTATTGTTGTGAGACTGTATTGTGGGGAGACAATTCTTGTGGGACTGCATTGTTGTGAGACTGTATTGTGGGGAGACTGTATTGTGGGGAGACTGTATTGTTGTGAGACTGTATTGTTTTGAGACTGTATTGTTGTGAGACTGTATTGTTGTAAGACTGTATTGTGGGGAGACTGTATTGTTGTGAGACTGTATTGTGAGGAGACTGTCTTGTTGTGAGACTGAATTGTTGTGGGACTGTATTGTGGGGAGACTGTATTGTTGTGAGACTGAATTGTTGTGATACTGTATTGTGGAGGAAACTGTATTGTTGTGAGACTGTTTTGTTGTGAGACTGTATTGTTTTGTCACTGTATTGTTGTGAGACTGTACTGTTGTAAGACTGTATTGTGAATAGGCTGTATTGTGGGGAGACTGTATTGTTGTGAGAGTGTATTTTGTGAGACTGTATTGTGGTGAGATTGTATTGTTGTGAGACTGTATTGTGGAGAAGCTGTATTGTGGAGAAGCTGTATTGTTGTGAGACTGTATTGTGGGGAGACTGTATTGTGGGGAGACTTTATTGAGGGGAGACTGTACTGTTGTGAGAGTGTACTTTTTGGAGAGGGTATTGTTGTGAGACTGTATTGTAGGGAGACTGTATTATTGTGAGGCTTTATTGTGGAGAGACTGTATTGTAGGGAGACTGTATTGTTGTGAGACTGTATTGTGGGGAGACTGTTTTGTTGTGCGACAATTCTTGTGAGACTGTATTGTTGTGAGACTGTATTGTGGGGAGACTGTATTGCGGGAAGACTGTATTATTGTGAGACTGTATTGTTGTGAGACTGTATTGTGGAGAGACTGTATTGTTGTGAGACTTTATTGTTGTGAGATTGAATTGTTGTGAGACTGTATTGTGGGGAGATTGTATTGTAGGGAGACTGTATTGTTGTAAGACTGTATTGTGGGGAGACTGTATTGTTGTGAAACTGTATTGTGGGGAGATTGTATTGTTGTGAGACTGTATTGTTGTGAGACTGTACTGTGGGGAGACTGTATTGTTGTGAGACTGTATTGTTGTGAGACTGAATTGTTGTGAGACTGTATTGAGGGGAGACTGTATTGTAGGGAAACTGTATTGTTGTAAGACTGAATTGTTGTGAGGCTGTATTTTTGTGAGACTGTATTGTTGTGAGACTGTATTGTGGGGAGACTGTATTGTGGGAAGACTGTATTGTTGTGAGACTGTATTGTTGTGAGATTGTATCGTGGGGAGACTGTATTGTTGTGAGACTGTATTGTGGGGAGACTGTATTGTGGGAAGACTGTATTGTTGTGAGACTGTATTGTTGTGAGATTGTATCGTGGGGAGACTGTATTGTTGTGAGACTGTATTGTGGGGAGACTCTATTGTTGTGAAACTGTATTGTGGGGAGACTGTATTGTTGTGAGACTGTATTGTTGTGAGACTGTACTGTAGGGAGACTGTATTGTTGTGAGAGTGTATTGTTGTGAGACTGAATTGTTGTGAGACAGTATTGTTGTGAAACTGTATTATGGGAAGACTGTATTGTTGTGAGACTGTATTGTTGTGAGACTGTATTGTGGCGAGAATGTACTGCTGTGAGACTGTATTGTTGTGAGACTGTATTGTTGTGAGACTGTATTGTAGGGAGACTGTATTGTTGCGAGACTGTATTGTGGGGAGACTGTATTGTGGGGAGACTGTATTGTTGTGAAACTGTATTGTGGGGAGACTGTATTGTGCGGAGACTGTATTGTTGTAAGACTGTATTGTGGGGAAGACTGTATTGTTGTGAGATTGTATTGTTGTGGGACTGAATTGTTGTGAGGCTGCATTGTTGTTAGACTGTATTGTGGGGAGACTGTATTGTTGTGAGACAATTCTTGTGGGAATGTATTGTTGTGAGACTATATTGTTGTGAGACTGTACTGTGGGGAGACTGTATTGTTGTGAGACTGTATTGTTGTGAGAATGAATTGTTGTGAGACTGTATTGTGGGGAGAATGCACTGCTGTGAGACTGTATTGTTGTGAAACTGTATTGTAGGAAGAATGTATTGTAGGAAGAATGTATTGTTGTGAGACTGTATTGTTGTGAGACTGTATTGTGGGAAGAATGTATTGTTGTGAGATTGTATTGTTGTGAGACTGTATTGTAGGGAGACTGTATTGTTGTGAGATTGTACTGTTGTGAGACTGAATTGTTGTGGAACTGTATTGTGGGGAGACTGTATTGTTGTGAGACAATTCTTGTGGGACTGTATTGTTGTGAGACTGTATTGTGGGGAGACTGTATTGCTGTGAGAGTCTATTGTTGTGAGACTCTATTGTGAGGAGACTGTATTGTTGTGAGACTGAATTGTTGTGGAACTGTATTGTGGGGAGACTGTATTGAGGGGAGACTGTACTGTTGTGAGAGTGCACTTTTTTGAGAGTGTATTGTTATGAAACTGTTTTGTTGTGAGACTGTATTGTAGGGAGACTCTATTGTTGTGAGACTGTATTGTGGAGAGACTGTATTGTAGGGAGACTGTATTGTTGTAAGACTGAATTGTAGGGAAAACTGTATTGTTGTGAGACTGTATTGTGGGGAAACTGTACTGTTGTGAGACTGTATTGTTGTGAGACTGAATTGTTGTGAGACTGTATTGTTGTGAGACTGAATTGTTGTGAGACTGTATTGTTGTGAGACTGTATTGTGGGGAGAATGTACTGTTGTGAGACTGTATTGTTGTGAAAATGTATTGTGGGGAGACTGTATTGTTGTGAGACTGTATTGTTGTGAGACTGTATTGTGGGAAGACTGTATTGTGGGGAGACTGTATTGCTTTGAGAGTCTATTGTTGTGAGACTCTATTGTGATGAGACTGTATTGTTGTGAGACTGAATTGTTGTGAGGCTGTATTGTGGAGGAAACTGTATTGTTGTGAGACTGTTTTGTTGTGAGACTGTATTGTTTTGTCACTGTATTGTTGTGAGACTGTATTGTTGTGAGACTGTATTGTGGATAGGCTGTATTGTGGGGAGACTGTATTGAGTGGAGACTGTACTGTTGTGAGAGTGTACTTTTTTAGAGTGTATTGTTGTGAGACTTTATTGTTGTGAGAATGAATTGTTGGGAGACTCTATTGTTGTGAGACTGTATTGTGGAGAGACTGTATTGTAAGGAGACTGTATTGTTGTAAGACTGCATTGTAGGGAAAACTGTATTGTTGTGAGACTGTATTGTAGGGAAACTGTATTGTTGTGAGACTGTATTGTTGTGAGACTGAATTGTTGTGAGACTGTATTGTTGTGAGACTGAATTGTTGTGAGACTGTATTGTTGTGAGACTGTATTGTGGGGCGAATGTACTGTTGTGAGACTGAATTGTTGTGAAAATGTATTGTTGTGAGACTGAATTGTTGTGAGACTGTATAGTGGGGAGACTGTATTGTGGGGAGACTGTATTGTTGTAAGACTGTATTGTGGGGGAGACTGTATTGTTGTGAGACTGTATTGTTGTGAGACTGAATTGTTGTGAGACTGTATAGTGGGGAGAATGTATTGTGGGGAGACTGTATTGTTGTAAGACTGTATTGTGGGGGAAACTGTATTGTTGTGAGACTGTATTGTTGTGAGACTGTATTGTGGGGAGACAGTATTGTGAGACGAATGTATTGTTGTGAGACTGTATTGTTGTGAGACTGTATTGTGGGGAGACTGTATTGTTGTGAAACTGTATTGTTGTAAGACTGAATTGTTGTGATGCTGTATTGTTGTGAGACTGTATTGTTGTGAGACTGTATTGTGGGGAGACCGTATTGTGAGACGACAGTATTGTTGTGAGACTGTATTGTGGGGAGACTGTATTGTTGTGAAACTGTACTGTGGGGAGACTGTATTGTTGTGAGAGTGTATTGTTGTGAGACTGAATTCTTGTGAGACTGTATTGTTGTGAAACTGTATTGTGGGAAGACTGTATTGTTGTGCGACTGTATTGTTGTGAGACTGTATTGTGGGGAGAATGTACTGCTGTGAGACTGTATTGTTGTGAGACTGTATTGTTGTGAGTCTGTATTGTAGGGAGACTGTATTGTTGCGAGACTGTATTGTTGTGAAACTGTATTGTGGGGAGACTGTATTGTGGGGAGACTGTATTGTGGGGAGACTGTATTGTTGTGAAACTGTATTGTGGGGAGACTGTATTGTTGTGAGACTATATTGTTGTGAGACTGTACTGTGGGGAGACTGTGTTGTTGTGAGACTGTATTGTTGTGAGACTGAATTGTTGTGATACTGTATTGTGTGGAGAATGTACTGCTGTGAGACTGTAGTGTTGTGAAACTGTATTATAGGAAGAATGTATTGTTGTGAGACTGTATTGTTGTGAGACTGTATTGTGGGAAGAATGTATTGTTGTGAGAATGTATTGTTGTGAAACTGTATTGCAGGGAGACTGTATTGTTGTGAGACTGAATTGTTGTGAGACTGTATTGTGGGGAGACTGTATTGTGCGGAGTCTGTATTGTTGTAGGACTGTATTGTTGTGAGATTGTATTGTTGTGAGACTGAATTGTTGTAAGGCTGCATTGTTGTTAGACTGTATTGTGGGGAGACTGTATTGTTGTGAGACAATTCTTGTGGGACTGTATTGTTGTGAGACTGTATTGTGGGGAGACTGTATTGTGCGGAGACTGTATTTTTGTAAGACTGTATTGAGGGGAGACTGTATTGTTGTGAGACTGTATTGTTGTGAGACTGTATTGTTGTGAGACTGTACTGTGGGGAGACTGTATTGTTGTGAGACTGTATTGTTGTGAGACTGAATTGTTGTGAGACTGTATAGTGGGGAGACTGTATTGTGGGGAGACTGTATTGTTGTAAGACTGTATTGTGGGGGAGACTGTATTGTTGTGAGACTGTATTGTTGTGAGACTGTATTGTGGGGAGACCGTATTGTGAGACGACTGTATTGTTGTGAGACTGTATTGTTGTGAGACTGTATTGTGGGGAGACTGTATTGTTGTGAAACTGTATTGTGGGGAGACTGTATTGTTGTGAGACTGTATTGTTGTAAGACAGAATTGTTGTGATGCTGTATTGTTGTGAGACTGTATTGTTGTGAGACTGTATTGTGGGGAGACCGTATTGTTGTGAAACTGTATTGTGGGGAGACTGTATTGTTGTGAGACTGTATTTTTGTGAGACTGTACTGTTGGGAGACTGTATTGTTGTGAGAGTGTATTGTTGTGAGACTGAATTGGTGTGAGACTGTCTTGTTGTGAAACTGTATTGTGGGAAGACTGTATTGTTGTGAGACTGTATTGGTGTGAGACTGTACTGTGGGGAGACTGTATTGTTGTGAGACTGTATTGTTGTGAAACTGAATTGTTGTGAGACTGTATTGTGGGGAGAATGTACTGCTGTAAGACTGTATTGCTGTGAAACTGTATTGTAGGAAGAATGTATTGTTGTGAGACTGTATTGTTGTGAGACTGTATTGTGGGAAGAATGTATTGTTGTGAGACTGTATTGTTGTGAGACTGTATTGTAGGGAGACTGTATTGTTGTGAGACTGAATTGTTGTGAGACTGTATTGTGGGGAGAGTGTATTGTGCTGAGACTGTATTGTTGTAAGACTGTATTGTGGGGAAGACTGTATTGTTGTGAGATAGTATTGTTGTGAGACTGAATTGTTGTGAGGCTGTATTGTTGTGAGACTGTATTGTGGGGAGACTGTATTGTTGTGAGAAAATTTTTGTGGGACTGTATTGTTGTGAGAATGTATTGTGGGGAGACTGTATTGTGGAGAGACTGTATTGTTGTGAGACCGTATTGTTGTAAGACTGTATTGTTGTGAGACTGTATTGTTGTGAGACTGTATTGTGGGGAGACTGTATTGCTGTGACACTGTATTTTTGTGAGACTCTATTGTGAGGAGACTGTATTGTTGTGAGACTGAATTGTTGTGGGACTGTATTGTGGGGAGACTGTATTGTTGTGAGACTGAATTGTTGTGAGACTGTATTGTGGGGGAAACTGTATTGTTGTGAGACTGTTTTGTTGTGAGACTGAATTGTTTTGTCACTGTATTGTTGTGAGACTGTATTGTTTTGTCACTGTATTGTTGTGACACTGTATTGTTGTTAGACTGTATTGTAGGGAGACTGTATTATTGTGAGGCTGTATTGTGGAGAGACTGTATTGTAGGGAGACTGTATTGTTGTGAGACTGTATTGTGGGGAGAGTGTATTGTTGTGAGACTGTATTGCTGTGAGACTGTATTGTAGGGAGACTCTATTGTTGTGAGACTGTATTGTGGGGAGACTGTATTGTTGTGAGAAAATTCTTGTGAGACTGTATTGTGGTGAGAGTGAATTGTTGTGAGACTGTATTGTTGTGAGACTGTATTGTAGTGAGACTGTATTGTTGTGAGACTGAATTGTTGTGAGACTGTATTGTGGGGAGACTGTATTGTGCGGAGACTGTATTTTTGTAAGACTGTATTGAGGTGAGACTGTATTGTTGTGAGACTGTATTGTTGTGAGACTGAATTGTTGTGAGACTGTATAGTGGGGAGACTGTATTGTGGGGAGACTGTATTGTTGTAAGACTGTATTGTGGGGGAGACTGTATTGTTGTGAGACTGTATTGTTGTGAGACTGTATTGTGGGGAGACCGTATTGTGAGACGACTGTATTGTTGTGAGACTGTATTGTTGTGAGACTGTATTGTGGGGAGACTGTATTGTTGTGAAACTGTATTGTGGGGAGACTGTATTGTTGTGAGACTGTATTGTTGTAAGACAGAATTGTTGTGATGCTGTATTGTTGTGAGACTGTATTGTTGTGAGACTGTATTGTGGGGAGACCGTATTGTTGTGAAACTGTATTGTGGGGAGACTGTATTGTTGTGAGACTGTATTTTTGTGAGACTGTACTGTTGGGAGACTGTATTGTTGTGAGAGTGTATTGTTGTGAGACTGAATTGGTGTGAGACTGTCTTGTTGTGAAACTGTATTGTGGGAAGACTGTATTGTTGTGAGACTGTATTGGTGTGAGACTGTACTGTGGGGAGACTGTATTGTTGTGAGACTGTATTGTTGTGAAACTGAATTGTTGTGAGACTGTATTGTGGGGAGAATGTACTGCTGTAAGACTGTATTGCTGTGAAACTGTATTGTAGGAAGAATGTATTGTTGTGAGACTGTATTGTTGTGAGACTGTATTGTGGGAAGAATGTATTGTTGTGAGACTGTATTGTTGTGAGACTGTATTGTTGTGAGACTGTATTGTAGGGAGACTGTATTGTTGTGAGACTGAATTGTTGTGAGACTGTATTGTTGGGAGAGTGTATTGTGCTGAGACTGTATTGTTGTAAGACTGTATTGTGGGGAAGACTGTATTGTTGTGAGATAGTATTGTTGTGAGACTGAATTGTTGTGAGGCTGTATTGTTGTGAGACTGTATTGTGGGGATACTGTATTGTTGTGAGAAAATTTTTGTGTGACTGTATTGTTGTGAGAATGTATTGTGGGGAGACTGTATTGTGGAGAGACTGTATTGTTGTGAGACCGTATTGTTGTAAGACTGTATTGTTGTGAGACTGTATTGTTGTGAGACTGTATTGTGGGGAGACTGTATTGCTGTGACACTGTATTTTTGTGAGACTCTATTGTGAGGAGACTGTATTGTTGTGAGACTGAATTGTTGTGGGACTGTATTGTGAGGAGACTGTATTGTTGTGAGACTGAATTGTTGTGAGACTGTATTGTGGGGGAAACTGTATTGTTGTGAGACTGTTTTGTTGTGAGACTGAATTGTTTTGTCACTGTATTGTTGTGAGACTGTATTGTTTTGTCACTGTATTGTTGTGAGACTGTATTGTTGTGAGACTGTATTGTGGATACGCTGTATTGTGGGGAGACTGTATTGTTGTGAGAGTGTATTTTGTGAGACTGTATTGTGGTGAGATTGTATTGTTGTGAGACTGTATTGTGGAGAAGCTGTATTGTTGTGAGACTGTATTGTTGTAAGACTGTATTGTAGGGAGACTGTATTATTGTGAGGCTGTATTGTGGAGAGACTGTATTGTAGGGAGACTGTATTGTTGTGAGACTGTATTGTGGGGAGAGTGTATTGTTGTGAGACTGTATTGTTGTGAGACTGTATTGTAGGGAGACTCTATTATTGTGAGACTGTATTGTGGGGAGACTGTATTGTTGTGAGAAAATTCTTGTGAGACTGTATTGTTGTGAGACTGTATTGTTGTGAGAGTGAATTGTTGTGAGACTGTATTGTTGTGAGACTGTATTGTAGTGAGACTGTATTGTTGTGAGACTGAATTGTTGTGAGACTGTATTGTGGGGAGACTGTATTGTGCGGAGACTGTATTTTTGTAAGACTGTATTGAGGTGAGACTGTATTGTTGTGAGACTGTATTGTTGTGAGACTGTATTGTTGTGAGACTGTATTGTTGTGAGACTGTACTGTGGGGAGACTGTATTGTGGGGAGACTGTATTGTTGTAAGACTGTATTGTGGGGGAGACTGTATTGTTGTGAGACTGTATTGTTGTGAGACTGTATTGTGGGGAGACCGTATTGTGAGACGACTGTATTGTTGTGAAACTGTATTGTTGTGAGACTGTATTGTAGGGAGACTGTATTGTTGTGAGACTGTATTGTGGGGAGAGTGTATTGTTGTGAGACTGTATTGTTGTGAGACTGTATTGTAGGGAGACTCTATTGTTGTGAGACTGTATTGTGGGGAGACTATTGTTGTGAGAAAATTCTTGTGAGACTGTATTGTTGTGAGACTGTATTGTTGTGAGAGTGAATTGTTGTGAGACTGTATTGTTGTGAGACTGTATTGTAGTGAGACTGTATTGTTGTGAGACTGAATTGTTGTGAGACTGTATTGTGGGGAGACTGTATTGTGCGGAGACTGTATTTTTGTAAGACTGTATTGAGGTGAGACTGTATTGTTGTGAGACTGTATTGTTGTGAGACTGTATTGTTGTGAGACTGAATTGTTGTGAGACTGTATAGTGGGGAGACTGTATTGTGGGGAGACTGTATTGTTGTAAGACTGTATTGTGGGGGAGACTGTATTGTTGTGAGACTGTATTGTTGTGAGACTGTATTGTGGGGAGACCGTATTGTGAGACAAATGTATTGTTGTGAAACTGTATTGTTGTGAGACTGTATTGTGGGGAGACTGTATTGTTGTGAAACTGTATTGTGGGGAGACTGTATTGTTGTGAGACTGTATTGTTGTGAGACTGTATTGTGGGGAGACCGTATTGTGAGACGACTGTATTGTTGTGAGACTGTATTGTGGGGAGACTGTATTGTTGTGAAACTGTATTGTGGGGAGACTGTATTGTTGTGAGACTGTATTGTTGTGAGACTGTACTGTTGGGAGACTGTATTGTTGTGAGAGTGTATTGTTGTGAGACTGAATTGTTGTGAGACTGTCTTGTTGTGAAACTGTATTGTGGGAAGACTGTATTGTTGTGAGACTGTATTGTTGTGAGACTGTACTGTGGGGAGACTGTATTGTTGTGAGACTGTATTGTTTCGAAACTGAATTGTTGTGAGACTGTATTGTGGGGAGAATGTACTGCTGTAAGACTGTATTGCTGTGAAACTCTATTGTAGGAAGAATGTATTGTTGTGAGACTGTATTGTTGTGTGACTGTATTGTGGGAAGAATGTATTGTTGTGAGACTGTATTGTTGTGAGACTGTATTGTTGTGAGACTGTATTGTAGAGAGACTGTATTGTTGTGAGACTGAATTGTTGCGAGACTGTATTGTGGGGAGACTGTATTGTGCAGAGACTGTATTGTTGTAAGACTGTATTGTGGGGAAGACTGTATTGTTGTGAGATAGTATTGTTGTGAGACTGAATTGTTGTGAGGCTGTATTGTTGTGAGACTGTATTGTGGGGAGACTGTATTGTTGTGAGAAAATTTTTGTGGGACTGTATTGTTGTGAGAATGTATTGTGGGGAGACTGTATTGTGGAGAGACTGTATTGTTGTGAGACCGTATTGTTGTGAGACTGTATTGTAGTGAGACTGAATTGTTGTGGGACTGTATTGTGGGGAGACTGTATTGTTGTGAGACTGAATTGTTGTGAGACTGTATTGTGGGGGAAACTGTACTGTTGTGAGAATGTTTTGTTGTGAGACTGAATTGTTTTGTCACTGTATTGTTGTGAGACAGTATTGTTTTGTCACTGTATTGTTGTGAGACTGTATTGTTGTGAGACTGTATTATGGATAGGCTGTATTGTGGTGAGATTGTATTGTTGTGAGACTGTATTGTGGAGAAGCTGTATTGTTGTGAGACTGTATTGTGGGGAGACTGTATTGTGGGGAGAAAATTCTTGTGAGACTATATTGTATTGAGACTGTATTCTTATGAGACTGTATTGTGGGGAGACTGTATTGCGGGAAGACTGTATTATTGTGAGACTGTATTGTTGTGAGACTGTATTGGAGAGAGACTGTATTGTTGTGAGACTGTATTGTTGTGAGACTGTACTGTGGGGAGACTGTATTGTTGTGATACTGTATTGTTGTGAGACTGAATTGTTGTGAGACTGTATTGTGGGGAGACTGTATTGTAGGGAGACTGTATTGTTGTAAGACTGTATTGTGGGGAGACTGTATTGTTGTGAAACTGTATTGTGGGGAGACTGTATTGTTGTGAGACTGTATTGTTGTGAGACTGTACTGTGGGGAGACTGTATTGTTGTGAGAGTGTATTGTTGTGAGACTGAATTGTTGTAAGACTGTATTGTTTTGAAACTGTATTGTGGGAAGACTGTATTGTTGTGAGACTGTATTGTTGTGAGACTATATTGTGGGGAGAATGTACTGCTGTGAGACTGTATTGTTGTGAGACTGTATTGATGTGAGTCTGTATTGTAGGGAGAATGTATTGTTGCGAGACTGAATTGTGGGGAGACTGTATTGTGGGGAGACAGTATTGTTGTGAAACTGTATTGTGGGGAGACTGTATTGTTGTGAGACTATATTGTTGTGAGACTGTACTGCGGGGAGGCTGTATTGTTGTGAGACTGTATTGTTGTGAGACTGAATTGTTGTGATACTGTATTGTGGGGAGAATGTACTGCTGTGAGACTGTATTGTTGTGAAACTGTATTATAGGAAGAATGTATTGTTGTGAGACTGTATTGTTGTGAGACTGTATTGTGGGAAGAATGTATTGTTGTGACACTGTATTGTTGTGAAACTGTATTGTAGGGAGACTGTATTGTTGTGAGACTGAATTGTTGTGAGATTGTATTGTGGGGAGACTGTATTGTGCGGAGACTGTATTGTCGTAGGACTGTATTGTGGGGAAGACTGTATTGTTGTGAGACTGTATTGTTGTGAGACTGAATTGTTGTGATACTGTATTGTGGGGAGAATGTACTGCTGTGAGACTGTATTGTTGTGAAACTGTATTATAGGAAGAATGTATTGTTGTGAGACTGTATTGTTGTGAGACTGTATTGTGGGAAGAATGTATTGTTGTGAGAATGTATTGTTGTGAAACTGTATTGTAGGGAGACTGTATTGTTGTGAGACTGAATTGTTGTGAGACTGTATTGTGGGGAGACTGTATTGTGCGGAGTCTGTATTGTTGTAGGACTGTATTTTTGTGAGATTGTATTGTTGTGAGACTGAATTGTTGTGAGACTGTATTGTGGAAAGAATGTATTGTTGTGAGAATGTATTGTTGTGAAACTGTATTGTAGGGAGACTGAATTGTTGTAAGGCTGCATTGTTGTTAGACTGTATTGTGGGGAGACTGTATTGTTGTGAGACAATTCTTGTGGGACTGTATTGTTGTGAGACTGTATTGTGGGGAGACTGTATTGTGCGGAGACTGTATTTTTGTAAGACTGTATTGTTGTGAGACTGTATTGTTGTGAGACTGTATTGTTGTGAGACTGTATTGTTGTGAGACTGTACTGTGGGGAGACTGTATTGTTGTGAGACTGTATTGTTGTGAGACTGAATTGTTGTGAGACTGTATAGTGGGGAGACTGTATTGTGGGGAGACTGTATTGTTGTAAGACTGTATTGTGGGGGAGACTGTATTGTTGTGAGACTGTATTGTTGTGAGACTGTATTGTGGGGAGACCGTATTGTGAGACGACTGTATTGTTGTGAGACTGTATTGTTGTGAGACTGTATTGTTGTGAGACTGTATTGTTGTAAGACTGAATTGTTGTGATGCTGTATTGTTGTGAGACTGTATTGTTGTGAGACTGTATTGTGGGGAGACCGTATTGTGAGACGACTGTATTGTTGTGAGACTGTATTGTGGGGAGACTGTATTGTTGTGAAACTGTATTGTGGGGAGACTGTATTGTTGTGAGACTGTATTTTTGTGAGACTGTACTGTTGGGAGAGTGTATTGTTGTGAGAGTGTATTGTTGTGAGACTGAATTGGTGTGAGACTGTCTTGTTGTGAAACTGTATTGTGGGAAGACTGTATTGTTGTGAGACTGTATTGGTGTGAAACTGAATTGTTGTGAGACTGTATTGTGGGGAGAATGTACTGCTGTAAGACTGTATTGCTGTGAAACTGTATTGTAGGAAGAATGTATTGTTGTGAGACTGTATTGTGGGAAGAATGTATTGTAGGGAGTCTGTATTGTTGTGAGACTGAATTGTTGTGAGACTGTATTGTGGGGAGAGTGTATTGTGCTGAGACTGTATTGTTGTAAGACTGTATTGTGGGGAAGACTGAATTGTTGTGAGATAGTATTGTTGTGAGACTGAATTGTTGTGAGATAGTATTGTTGTGAGACTGTTTTGTTGTGAGACTGAATTGTTTTGTCACTGTATTGTTGTGAGACTGTATTGTTTTGTCACTGTATTGTTGTGAGACTGTATTGTTGTGAGACTGTATTGTGGATAGGCTGTATTGTGGGGAGACTGTATTGTTGTGAGAGTGTATTTTGTGAGACTGTATTGTGGTGAGAATGTATTGTTGTGAGACTGTATTGTGGAGAAGCTGTATTGTTGTGAGACTGTATTGTGGGGAGACTGTATTGTGGGGAGACTGTATTGAGGGGAGACTGTACTGTTGTGAGAGTGTACTTTTTTGAGAGTGTATTGTTGTGACACTGTATTGTTGTAAGACTGTATTGTAGGGAGACTGTATTATTGTGAGGCTGTATTGTGGAGAGACTGTATTGTAGGGAGACTGTATTGTTGTGAGACTGTATTGTGGGGAGAGTGTATTGTTGTGAGACTGTATTGTTGTGAGACTGTATTGTAGGGAGACTGTATTATTGTGAGGCTGTATTGTGGAGAGACTGTATTGTAGGGAGACTCTATTGTTGTGAGACTGTATTGTGGGGAGACTGTATTGTTGTGAGAAAATTCTTGTGAGACTGTATTGTTGTGAGACTGTATTGTTGTGAGAGTGAATTGTTGTGAGACTGTATTGTTGTGAGACTGTATTGTAGTGAGACTGTATTGTTGTGAGACTGAATTGTTGTGAGACTGTATTGTGGGGAGACTGTGTTGTGCGGAGACTGTATTTTTGTAAGACTGTATTGAGGTGAGACTGTATTGTTGTGAGACTGTATTGTTGTGAGACTGTATTGTTGTGAGACTGTACTTTGGGGAGACTGTATTGTTGTGAGACTGTATTGTTGTGAGACTGAATTGTTGTGAGACTGTATAGTGGGGAGACTGTATTGTGGGGAGACTGTATTGTTGTAAGACTGTATTGTGGGGGAGACTGTATTGTTGTGAGACTGTATTGTTGTGAGACTGTATTGTGGGGAGACCGTATTGTGAGACGACTGTATTGTTGTGACACTGTATTGTTGTGAGACTGTATTGTGGGGAGACTGTATTGTTGTGAAACTGTATTGTGGGGAGACTGTATTGTTGTGAGACTGTATTGTTGTGAGACTGTATTGTAGGGAGACCGTATTGTGAGACGACTGTATTGTTGTGAGACTGTATTGTGGGGAGACTGTATTGTTGTGAAACTGTATTGTGGGGAGACTGTATTGTTGTGAGACTGTATTGTTGTGAGACTGTACTGTTGGGAGACTGTATTGTTGTGAGAGTGTATTGTTGTGAGACTGAATTGTTGTGAGACTGTCTTGTTGTGAAACTGTATTGTGGGAAGACTGTATTGTTGTGAGACTGTATTGTTGTGAGACTGTACTGTGGGGAGACTGTATTGTTGTGAGACTGTATTGTTGTGAAACTGAATTGTTGTGAGACTGTATTGTGGGGAGAATGTACTGCTGTAAGACTGTATTGCTGTGAAACTGTATTGATGTGAGTCTGTATTGTAGGGAGAATGTATTGTTGCGAGACTGAATTGTGGGGAGACTGTATTGTGGGGAGACAGTATTGTTGTGAAACTGTATTGTGGGGAGACTGTATTGTTGTGAGACTATATTGTTGTGAGACTGTACTGTGGGGAGGCTGTATTGTTGTGAGACTGTATTGTTGTGAGACTGAATTGTTGTGATACTGTATTGTGGGGAGAATGTACTGCTGTGAGACTGTATTGTTGTGAAACTGTATTATAGGAAGAATGTATTGTTGTGAGACTGTATTGTTGTGAGACTGTATTGTGGGAAGAATGTATTGTTGTGACACTGTATTGTTGTGAAACTGTATTGTAGGGAGACTGTATTGTGGGGAGAATGTACTGCTGTAAGACTGTATTGCTGTGAAACTCTATTGTAGGAAGAATGTATTGTTGTGAGACTGTATTGTTGTGTGACTGTATTGTGGGAAGAATGTATTGTTGTGAGACTGTATTGTTGTGAGACTGTATTGTTGTGAGACTGTATTGTAGAGAGACTGTATTGTTGTGAGACTGAATTGTTGCGAGACTGTATTGTGGGGAGACTGTATTGTGCAGAGACTGTATTGTTGTAAGACTGTATTGTGGGGAAGACTGTATTGTTGTGAGATAGTATTGTTGTGAGACTGAATTGTTGTGAGGCTGTATTGTTGTGAGACTGTATTGTGGGGAGACTGTATTGTTGTGAGAAAATTTTTGTGGGACTGTATTGTTGTGAGAATGTATTGTGGGGAGACTGTATTGTGGAGAGACTGTATTGTTGTGAGACCGTATTGTTGTGAGACTGTATTGTAGTGAGACTGAATTGTTGTGGGACTGTATTGTGGGGAGACTGTATTGTTGTGAGACTGAATTGTTGTGAGACTGTATTGTGGGGGAAACTGTACTGTTGTGAGAATGTTTTGTTGTGAGACTGAATTGTTTTGTCACTGTATTGTTGTGAGACAGTATTGTTTTGTCACTGTATTGTTGTGAGACTGTATTGTTGTGAGACTGTATTATGGATAGGCTGTATTGTGGTGAGATTGTATTGTTGTGAGACTGTATTGTGGAGAAGCTGTATTGTTGTGAGACTGTATTGTGGGGAGACTGTATTGTGGGGAGAAAATTCTTGTGAGACTATATTGTATTGAGACTGTATTCTTATGAGACTGTATTGTGGGGAGACTGTATTGCGGGAAGACTGTATTATTGTGAGACTGTATTGTTGTGAGACTGTATTGTGGGGAGACTGTATTGCGGGAAGACTGTATTATTGTGAGACTGTATTGTTGTGAGACTGTATTGGAGAGAGACTGTATTGTTGTGAGACTGTATTGTTGTGAGACTGTACTGTGGGGAGACTGTATTGTTGTGATACTGTATTGTTGTGAGACTGAATTGTTGTGAGACTGTATTGTGGGGAGACTGTATTGTAGGGAGACTGTATTGTTGTAAGACTGTATTGTGGGGAGACTGTATTGTTGTGAAACTGTATTGTGGGGAGACTGTATTGTTGTGAGACTGTATTGTTGTGAGACTGTACTGTGGGGAGACTGTATTGTTGTGAGAGTGTATTGTTGTGAGACTGAATTGTTGTAAGACTGTATTGTTTTGAAACTGTATTGTGGGAAGACTGTATTGTTGTGAGACTGTATTGTTGTGAGACTATATTGTGGGGAGAATGTACTGCTGTGAGACTGTATTGTTGTGAGACTGTATTGATGTGAGTCTGTATTGTAGGGAGAATGTATTGTTGCGAGACTGAATTGTGGGGAGACTGTATTGTGGGGAGACAGTATTGTTGTGAAACTGTATTGTGGGGAGACTGTATTGTTGTGAGACTATATTGTTGTGAGACTGTACTGCGGGGAGGCTGTATTGTTGTGAGACTGTATTGTTGTGAGACTGAATTGTTGTGATACTGTATTGTGGGGAGAATGTACTGCTGTGAGACTGTATTGTTGTGAAACTGTATTATAGGAAGAATGTATTGTTGTGAGACTGTATTGTTGTGAGACTGTATTGTGGGAAGAATGTATTGTTGTGACACTGTATTGTTGTGAAACTGTATTGTAGGGAGACTGTATTGTTGTGAGACTGAATTGTTGTGAGATTGTATTGTGGGGAGACTGTATTGTGCGGAGACTGTATTGTCGTAGGACTGTATTGTGGGGAAGACTGTATTGTTGTGAGACTGTATTGTTGTGAGACTGAATTGTTGTGATACTGTATTGTGGGGAGAATGTACTGCTGTGAGACTGTATTGTTGTGAAACTGTATTATAGGAAGAATGTATTGTTGTGAGACTGTATTGTTGTGAGACTGTATTGTGGGAAGAATGTATTGTTGTGAGAATGTATTGTTGTGAAACTGTATTGTAGGGAGACTGTATTGTTGTGAGACTGAATTGTTGTGAGACTGTATTGTGGGGAGACTGTATTGTGCGGAGTCTGTATTGTTGTAGGACTGTATTTTTGTGAGATTGTATTGTTGTGAGACTGAATTGTTGTGAGACTGTATTGTGGAAAGAATGTATTGTTGTGAGAATGTATTGTTGTGAAACTGTATTGTAGGGAGACTGAATTGTTGTAAGGCTGCATTGTTGTTAGACTGTATTGTGGGGAGACTGTATTGTTGTGAGACAATTCTTGTGGGACTGTATTGTTGTGAGACTGTATTGTGGGGAGACTGTATTGTGCGGAGACTGTATTTTTGTAAGACTGTATTGTTGTGAGACTGTATTGTTGTGAGACTGTATTGTTGTGAGACTGTATTGTTGTGAGACTGTACTGTGGGGAGACTGTATTGTTGTGAGACTGTATTGTTGTGAGACTGAATTGTTGTGAGACTGTATAGTGGGGAGACTGTATTGTGGGGAGACTGTATTGTTGTAAGACTGTATTGTGGGGGAGACTGTATTGTTGTGAGACTGTATTGTTGTGAGACTGTATTGTGGGGAGACCGTATTGTGAGACGACTGTATTGTTGTGAGACTGTATTGTTGTGAGACTGTATTGTTGTGAGACTGTATTGTTGTAAGACTGAATTGTTGTGATGCTGTATTGTTGTGAGACTGTATTGTTGTGAGACTGTATTGTGGGGAGACCGTATTGTGAGACGACTGTATTGTTGTGAGACTGTATTGTGGGGAGACTGTATTGTTGTGAAACTGTATTGTGGGGAGACTGTATTGTTGTGAGACTGTATTTTTGTGAGACTGTACTGTTGGGAGAGTGTATTGTTGTGAGAGTGTATTGTTGTGAGACTGAATTGGTGTGAGACTGTCTTGTTGTGAAACTGTATTGTGGGAAGACTGTATTGTTGTGAGACTGTATTGGTGTGAAACTGAATTGTTGTGAGACTGTATTGTGGGGAGAATGTACTGCTGTAAGACTGTATTGCTGTGAAACTGTATTGTAGGAAGAATGTATTGTTGTGAGACTGTATTGTGGGAAGAATGTATTGTAGGGAGTCTGTATTGTTGTGAGACTGAATTGTTGTGAGACTGTATTGTGGGGAGAGTGTATTGTGCTGAGACTGTATTGTTGTAAGACTGTATTGTGGGGAAGACTGAATTGTTGTGAGATAGTATTGTTGTGAGACTGAATTGTTGTGAGATAGTATTGTTGTGAGACTGTTTTGTTGTGAGACTGAATTGTTTTGTCACTGTATTGTTGTGAGACTGTATTGTTTTGTCACTGTATTGTTGTGAGACTGTATTGTTGTGAGACTGTATTGTGGATAGGCTGTATTGTGGGGAGACTGTATTGTTGTGAGAGTGTATTTTGTGAGACTGTATTGTGGTGAGAATGTATTGTTGTGAGACTGTATTGTGGAGAAGCTGTATTGTTGTGAGACTGTATTGTGGGGAGACTGTATTGTGGGGAGACTGTATTGAGGGGAGACTGTACTGTTGTGAGAGTGTACTTTTTTGAGAGTGTATTGTTGTGACACTGTATTGTTGTAAGACTGTATTGTAGGGAGACTGTATTATTGTGAGGCTGTATTGTGGAGAGACTGTATTGTAGGGAGACTGTATTGTTGTGAGACTGTATTGTGGGGAGAGTGTATTGTTGTGAGACTGTATTGTTGTGAGACTGTATTGTAGGGAGACTGTATTATTGTGAGGCTGTATTGTGGAGAGACTGTATTGTAGGGAGACTCTATTGTTGTGAGACTGTATTGTGGGGAGACTGTATTGTTGTGAGAAAATTCTTGTGAGACTGTATTGTTGTGAGACTGTATTGTTGTGAGAGTGAATTGTTGTGAGACTGTATTGTTGTGAGACTGTATTGTAGTGAGACTGTATTGTTGTGAGACTGAATTGTTGTGAGACTGTATTGTGGGGAGACTGTGTTGTGCGGAGACTGTATTTTTGTAAGACTGCATTGAGGTGAGACTGTATTGTTGTGAGACTGTATTGTTGTGAGACTGTATTGTTGTGAGACTGTACTTTGGGGAGACTGTATTGTTGTGAGACTGTATTGTTGTGAGACTGAATTGTTGTGAGACTGTATAGTGGGGAGACTGTATTGTGGGGAGACTGTATTGTTGTAAGACTGTATTGTGGGGGAGACTGTATTGTTGTGAGACTGTATTGTTGTGAGACTGTATTGTGGGGAGACCGTATTGTGAGACGACTGTATTGTTGTGACACTGTATTGTTGTGAGACTGTATTGTGGGGAGACTGTATTGTTGTGAAACTGTATTGTGGGGAGACTGTATTGTTGTGAGACTGTATTGTTGTGAGACTGTATTGTAGGGAGACCGTATTGTGAGACGACTGTATTGTTGTGAGACTGTATTGTGGGGAGACTGTATTGTTGTGAAACTGTATTGTGGGGAGACTGTATTGTTGTGAGACTGTATTGTTGTGAGACTGTACTGTTGGGAGACTGTATTGTTGTGAGAGTGTATTGTTGTGAGACTGAATTGTTGTGAGACTGTCTTGTTGTGAAACTGTATTGTGGGAAGACTGTATTGTTGTGAGACTGTATTGTTGTGAGACTGTACTGTGGGGAGACTGTATTGTTGTGAGACTGTATTGTTGTGAAACTGAATTGTTGTGAGACTGTATTGTGGGGAGAATGTACTGCTGTAAGACTGTATTGCTGTGAAACTGTATTGATGTGAGTCTGTATTGTAGGGAGAATGTATTGTTGCGAGACTGAATTGTGGGGAGACTGTATTGTGGGGAGACAGTATTGTTGTGAAACTGTATTGTGGGGAGACTGTATTGTTGTGAGACTATATTGTTGTGAGACTGTACTGTGGGGAGGCTGTATTGTTGTGAGACTGTATTGTTGTGAGACTGAATTGTTGTGATACTGTATTGTGGGGAGAATGTACTGCTGTGAGACTGTATTGTTGTGAAACTGTATTATAGGAAGAATGTATTGTTGTGAGACTGTATTGTTGTGAGACTGTATTGTGGGAAGAATGTATTGTTGTGACACTGTATTGTTGTGAAACTGTATTGTAGGGAGACTGTATTGTTGTGAGACTGAATTGTTGTGAGATTGTATTGTGGGGAGACTGTATTGTGCGGAGACTGTATTGTCGTAGGACTGTATTGTGGGGAAGACTGTATTGTTGCGAGATTGTATTGTTGTGAGACTGAATTGTTGTTAGGCTGCATTGTTGTTAGACTGTATTGTGGGGAGACTGTATTGTTGTGAGACAATTCTTGTGGGACTGTATTGTTGTGAGACTGTATTGTGGGGAGACTGTATTGTGGGGAGACTGTATTGTGGGGAGACTGTATTGCTGTGAGACTGTATTGTTGTGAGACTGTATTGTTGTGAGACTGTATTGTTGTGAGACTGTATTGTGGGGAGACTGTATTGCTGTGAGAGTCTATTGTTGTGAGACTGGATTGTTGTGAGACTGAATTGTTGTGGGACTGTATTGTGGGGAGACTGTTTTGTTGTGAGAGTGAATTGTTGTGAGACTGTATTATTGTGAGTCTGTATTGTTGTGAGACTGTATTGTAGGGAGACTGTATTGTTGTGAGACTGAATTGTTGTGAGACTGTATTGTGGGGAGACTATATTGTGCGGAGACTGTATTGTTGTAAGACTGTATTGTGGGGAAAACTGTATTGTTGTGAGATTGTATTGTTGTGAGACTGTATTGTTGTGAGACTGTATTGTGGATAGGCTGTATTGTGGGGAGACTGTATTGTTGTGAGACTGTATTGTTGTGAGACTGTATTGTTGTGAGACTGAATTGTTGTGAGACTGTATTGTGGGGGAAACTGTATTGTTGTGAGACTGTTTTGTTGTGAGACTGTATTGTTTTGTCACTGTATTGTTGTGAGACTGTATTGTTGTGAGACTGTATTGTGGATAGGCTGTATTGTGGGGAGACTGTATTGTTGTGAGACTGTATTGTTGTGAGACTGTATTGTTGTGAGAATGTACTGTGGGGAGACTGTATTGTTGTGAGAGTGTATTGTTGTGAGACTGAATTGTTGTGAGACTGTATTGTTGTGAAACTGTATTGTGGGAAGACTGTGTTGTTGTGAGATTGTATTGTTGTGAGATTGTATCGTGGGGAGACTGTATTGTTGTGAGACTGTATTGTGGGGAGACTGTATTGTTGTGAAACTGTATTGTGGGGAGACTGTATTGTTGTGAGACTGTATTTTTGTGAGAATGTACTGTGGGGAGACTGTATTGTTGTGAGAGTGTATTGTTGTGAGACTGAATTGTTGTGAGACTGTATTGTTGTGAAACTGTATTGTGGGAAGACTGTTTTTTTTGAGACTGTATTGTTGTGAAACTGTATTGTGGGAAGACTGTATTGTTTTGAGACTGTATTATTGTGAGACTGTATTGTTGTGAGACTGTATTGTGGAGAGACTGTATTGTTGTGAGCCTGTATTGTTGTGAGACTGTATTGTTGTGAGACTGTATTGTTGTGAGACTGTATTGTGGGAAGACTGTATTGTTTTGAGACTGTATTGTTGTGAGATTGTATCGTGGGGACACTGTATTGTTGTGAGACTGTATTGTGGGGAGACTGTATTGTTGTGAAACTGTTTTGTGGGGAGACTGTATTGTTGTGAAACTGTTTTGTGGGGAGACTGTATTGTTGTGAGACTGTATTGTTGTGAGAATGTACTGTGGGGAGACTGTATTGTTTTGAGACTGTATTGTTGTGAGACTGTATTGTGGGGAGAATGTACTGCTGTGAGACTGTATTGTTGTGAGACTGTATTGTTGTGAGTCTGTATTGTAGGGAGACTGTATTGTTGTGAGACTGTATTGTGGGGAGACTGTATTGTGGAGAGACTGTATTGTTGTGAGAATGTATTGTTGTAAGACTGTATTGTTGTGAGACTGTATTGTTGTGAGACTGTATTGTGGGGAGACTGTATTGCTGTGACACTGTATTTTTGTGAGACTCTATTGTGAGGAGACTGTATTGTTGTGAGACTGAATTGTTGTGGGACTGTATTGTGGGGAGACTGTATTGTTGTGAGACTGAATTGTTGTGAGTCTGTATTGTGGGGGAAACTGTATTGTTGTGAGACTGTTTTGTTGTGAGACTGTATTGTTTTGTCACTGTATTGTTGTGAGACTGTATTGTTTTGTCACTGTATTGTTGTGAGACTGTATTGTTGTGAGACTGTATTGTGGATAGGCTGTATTATGGGGAGACTGTATTGTTGTGAGAGTGTATTTTGTGAGACTGTATTGTTGTGAGATTGTATTGTTGTGAGATTGTATTGTGGAGAAGCTGTATTGTTGTGAGACTGTATTGTGGGGAGACTGTATTGTGGGGAGACTGTATTGAGGGGAGACTGTATTGTTGTGAGAGTGTACTTTTTTGAGAGTGTATTGTTGTGAGACTGTATTGTTGTAAGACTGTATTGTAGGGAGACTGTATTATTGTGGGGCTGTATTGTGGAGAGACTGTATTGTAGGGAGACTGTATTGTTGTGAGACTGTATTGTGGGGAGACTGTATTGTTCTGAGACTGTATTGTTGTGAGACTGTATTGTAGGGAGACTGTATTATTGTGAGGCTGTATTGTGGAGAGGCTGTATTGTAGGGAGACTGTATTGTTGTGAGAGTGTACTTTTTTGAGAGTGTATTGTTGTGAGACTGTATTGTTGTAAGACTGTATTGTAGGGAGACTGTATTATTGTGGGGCTGTATTGTGGAGAGACTGTATTGTAGGGAGACTGTATTGTTGTGAGACTATATTGTTGTGAGACTGTACTGTGGGGAGGCTGTATTGTTGTGAGACTGTATTGTTGTGAGACTGAATTGTTGTGATACTGTATTGTGGGGAGAATGTACTGCTGTGAGACTGTATTGTTGTGAAACTGTATTATAGGAAGAATGTATTTTTGTGAGACTGTATTGTTGTGAGACTGTATTGTGGGAAGAATGTATTGTTGTGACACTGTATTGTTGTGAAACTGTATTGTAGGGAGACTGTATTGTTGTGAGACTGAATTGTTGTGAGATTGTATTGTGGGGAGACTGTATTGTGCGGAGACTGTATTGTCGTAGGACTGTATTGTGGGGAAGACTGTATTGTTGTGAGATTGTATTGTTGTGAGACTGAATTGTTGTTAGGCTGCATTGTTGTTAGACTGTATTGTGGGGAGACTGTATTGTTGTGAGACAATTCTTGTAGGACTGTATTGTTGTGAGACAATTCTTGTGGGACTGTATTGTTGTGAGACTGTATTGTGGGGAGACTGTATTGTGGGGAGACTGTATTGTTGTGAGACTGTATTGTTGTGAGACTGTATTGTTGTGAGACTGTATTGTGGTGAGACTGTATTGCTGTGAGAGTCTATTGTTGTGAGACTCTAATGTGAGGAGACTGGATTGTTGTGAGACTGAATTGTTGTGGGACTGTATTGTGGGGAGACTGTATTGTTGTGAGAGTGAATTGTTGTGAGACTGTATTGTTGTGAGACTGTATTGTTGTGAGACTGTATTGTAGGGAGACTGTATTGTTGTGAGACTGAATTGTTGTGAGACTGTATTGTGGGGAGACTGCATTGTGCGGAGACTGTATTGTTGTAAGACTGTATTGTGGGAAAAACTGTATTGTTGTGAGATTGTATTGTTGTGAGACTGTATTGTTGTGAGACTGTATTGTTGTGGGACTGAATTGTGGGGAGACTGTATTGTTGTGAGACTGAATTGTTGTGAGACTGTATTGAGGGGGAAACTGTATTTTTGTGAGACTGTTTTGTTGTGAGACTGTATTGTTTTGTCACTGTATTGTTGTGAGACTGTATTGTTGTGAGACTGTATTGTGGATAGGCTGTATTGTTGTGAGACTGTATTGTTGTGAGAATGTACTGTGGGGAGACTGTATTGTTGTGAGAGTGTATTGTTGTGAGACTGAATTGTTGTGAGACTGTATTGTTGTGAAACTGTATTGTGGGAAGACTGTGTTGTTGTGAGATTGTATTGTTGTGAGATTGTATCGTGGGGAGACTGTATTGTTGTGAGACTGTATTGTGGGGAGACTGTATTGTTGTGAAACTGTATTGTGGGGAGACTGTATTGTTGTGAGACTGTATTTTTGTGAGAATGTACTGTGGGGAGACTGTATTGTTGTGAGAGTGTATTGTTGTGAGACTGAATTGTTGTGAGACTGTATTGTTGTGAAACTGTATTGTGGGAAGACTGTTTTTTTTGAGACTGTATTGTTGTGAAACTGTATTGTGGGAAGACTGTATTGTTTTGAGACTGTATTATTGTGAGACTGTATTGTTGTGAGACTGTATTGTGGAGAGACTGTATTGTTGTGAGCCTGTATTGTTGTGAGACTGTATTGTTGTGAGACTGTATTGTTGTGAGACTGTATTGTGGGAAGACTGTATTGTTTTGAGACTGTATTGTTGTGAGATTGTATCGTGGGGACACTGTATTGTTGTGAGACTGTATTGTGGGGAGACTGTATTGTTGTGAAACTGTTTTGTGGGGAGACTGTATTGTTGTGAAACTGTTTTGTGGGGAGACTGTATTGTTGTGAGACTGTATTGTTGTGAGAATGTACTGTGGGGAGACTGTATTGTTTTGAGACTGTATTGTTGTGAGACTGTATTGTGGGGAGAATGTACTGCTGTGAGACTGTATTGTTGTGAGACTGTATTGTTGTGAGTCTGTATTGTAGGGAGACTGTATTGTTGTGAGACTGTATTGTGGGGAGACTGTATTGTGGAGAGACTGTATTGTTGTGAGAATGTATTGTTGTAAGACTGTATTGTTGTGAGACTGTATTGTTGTGAGACTGTATTGTGGGGAGACTGTATTGCTGTGACACTGTATTTTTGTGAGACTCTATTGTGAGGAGACTGTATTGTTGTGAGACTGAATTGTTGTGGGACTGTATTGTGGGGAGACTGTATTGTTGTGAGACTGAATTGTTGTGAGTCTGTATTGTGGGGGAAACTGTATTGTTGTGAGACTGTTTTGTTGTGAGACTGTATTGTTTTGTCACTGTATTGTTGTGAGACTGTATTGTTTTGTCACTGTATTGTTGTGAGACTGTATTGTTGTGAGACTGTATTGTGGATAGGCTGTATTATGGGGAGACTGTATTGTTGTGAGAGTGTATTTTGTGAGACTGTATTGTGGTGAGATTGTATTGTTGTGAGATTGTATTGTGGAGAAGCTGTATTGTTGTGAGACTGTATTGTGGGGAGACTGTATTGTGGGGAGACTGTATTGAGGGGAGACTGTATTGTTGTGAGAGTGTACTTTTTTGAGAGTGTATTGTTGTGAGACTGTATTGTTGTAAGACTGTATTGTAGGGAGACTGTATTATTGTGGGGCTGTATTGTGGAGAGACTGTATTGTAGGGAGACTGTATTGTTGTGAGACTGTATTGTGGGGAGACTGTATTGTTCTGAGACTGTATTGTTGTGAGACTGTATTGTAGGGAGACTGTATTATTGTGAGGCTGTATTGTGGAGAGGCTGTATTGTAGTTAGACTGTATTGTTGTGAGAGTGTACTTTTTTGAGAGTGTATTGTTGTGAGACTGTATTGTTGTAAGACTGTATTGTAGGGAGACTGTATTATTGTGGGGCTGTATTGTGGAGAGACTGTATTGTAGGGAGACTGTATTGTTGTGAGACTGTATTGTGGCGAGACTGTATTGTTGTGAGACTGTATTGTTGTGAGACTGTATTGTAGGGAGACTGTATTATTGTGAGGCTGTATTGTGGAGAGACTGTATTGTAGGGAGACTGTATTGTTGTGAGACTGTATTGTGGGGAGACTGTATTGTTGTGAGACTGTATTGTTGTGAGAATGTACTGTGGGGAGACTGTATTGTTGTGAGAGTGTATTGTTGTGAGACTGAATTGTTGAGAGACTGTATTGTTGTGAAACTGTATTGTGGGAAGACTGTATTGTTGTGAGATTGTATTGTTGTGAGATTGTATCGTGGGGAGACTGTATTGTTGTGAGACTGTATTGTGGGGAGACTGTATTGTTGTGAAACTGTATTGTGGGGAGACTGTATTGTTGTGAGACTGTATTGTTGTGAGAATGTACTGTGGGGAGACTGTATTGTTGTGAGAGTGTATTGTTGTGAGACTGAATTGTTGTGAGACTGTATTGTTGTGAAACTGTATTGTGGGAAGACTGTATTGTTTTGAGACTGTATTGTTGTGAAACTGTATTGTGGGAAGACTGTATTGTTTTGAGACTGTATTATTGTGAGACTGTATTGTGGAGAGACTGTATTGTTGTGAGCCTGTATTGTTGTGAGACTGTATTGTTGTGAGACTGTATTGTTGTGAGACTGTATTGTGGGAAGACTGTATTTTTTTGAGACTGTATTGTTGTGAGATTGTATCGTGGGGAGACTGTATTGTTGTGAGACTGTATTGTGGGGAGACTGTATTGTTGTGAAACTGTTTTGTGGGGAGACTGTATTGTTGTGAGACTGTATTGTTGTGAGAATGTACTGTGGGGAGACTGTATTGTTTTGAGACTGTATTGTTGTGAGTCTGTATTGTAGGGAGACTGTATTGTTGTGAGACTGAATTGTTGTGAGACTGTATTGTTGTGAAACTGTATTGAGGGAAGACTGTATTGTTTTGAGACTGTATTGTTGTGAGACTGTATTGTGGGGACAATGTACTGCTGTGAGACTGTATTGTTGTGAGACTGTATTGTTGTGAGTCTGTATTGTAGGGAGAATGTATTGTTGTGAGACTGTATTGTGGGGAGACTGTATTGTGGAGAGACTGTATTGTTGTGAGAATGTATTGTTGTAAGACTGTATTGTTGTGAGACTGTATTGTTGTGAGACTGTATTGTGGGGAGACTGTATTGCTGTGACACTGTAATTTTGTGAGACTCTATTGTGAGGAGACTGTATTGTTGTGAGACTGAATTGTTGTGGGACTGTATTGTGGGGAGACTGTATTGTTGTGAGACTGAATTGTTGTGAGACTGTATTGTGGGGGAAACTGTATTGTTGTGAGACTGTTTTGTTGTGAGACTTTATTGTTTTGTCACTGTATTGTTGTGAGACTGTATTGTTTTGTCACTGTATTGTTGTGAGACTGTATTGTTGTGAGACTGTATTGTGGATAGGCTGTATTATAGGGAGACTGTATTGTTGTGAGAGTGTATTTTGTGAGACTGAATTGTGGTGAGATTGTATTGTTGTGAGATTGTATTGTGGAGAAGCTGTATTGTTGTGAGACTGTATTGTGGGGAGACTGTATTGTGGGGAGACTGTATTGAGGGGAGACTGTATTGTTGTGAGAGTGTACTTTTTTGAGAGTGTATTGTTGTGAGACTGTATTGTTGTAAGACTGTATTGTAGGGAGACTGTATTACTGTGGGGCTGTATTGTGGAGAGACTGTATTGTAGGGAGACTGTATTGTTGTGAGACTGTATTGTGGGGAGACTGTATTGTTGTGAGACTGTATTGTTGTGAGACTGTATTGTAGGGAGACTGTATTATTGTGAGGCTGTATTGTTGTGAGACTGTATTGTGGGGAGACTGTATTGTTGTGAGAAAATTCTTGTGAGACTGTATTGTTGTGAGACTGTATTTTTGTGAGACTGTATTGTGGGGAGACTGTATTGCGGGAAGACTGTATTATTGTGAGACTGTATTGTTGTGAGACTGTATTGTAGAGAGACTGTATTGTTGTGAGACTGTATTGTTGTGAGACTGTACTGTGGGGAGACTGTATTGTTGTGAGACTGTATTGTTGTGAGACTGAATTGTTGTGAGACTGTATTGTGGAGAGACTGTATTGTAGGGAGACTGTATTGTTGTAAGACTGTATTGTGGGGAGACTGTATTGTTAAGAAACTGTATTGTGGGGAGACTGTATTGTTGTGAGACTGTATTGTTGTGAGACTGAATTTTTGTGAGACTGTATTATGGGGAGACTGTATTGTAGGGAGACTGTATCGTTGTAAGACTGTAATGTGGGGGAGACTGTATTGTTGTGAAACTGTATTTTTGTGAGACTGAATTGTTGTGAGACTGTATTGTGGGGAGACTGTATTGTGGGAAGACTGTATTGTTGTGAGACTGTATTGTTGTGAGATTGTATCGTGGGGAGACTGTATTGTTGTGAGACTGTATTGTGGGGAGACTGTATTGTTGTGAAACTGTATTGTGGGGAGACTGTATTGTTGTGAGACTGTACTGTGGGGAGACTGTATTGTTGTGAGAGTATATTGTTGTGAGACTGAATTGTTGTAAGACTGTATTGTTGTGAAACTGTATTGTGGGAAGACTGTATTGTTGTGAGACTGTATTGTGGGGAGACTGTATTGTGCGGAGACTGTATTGTTGTAGGACTGTATTGTGGGGAAGACTGTATTGTTGTGAGATTGTTTTGTTGTGATACTGAATTGTTGTGAGGCTGCATTGTTGTTAGGCTGTATTATGGGTAGACTGTATTGTTGTGAGACAATTCTTGTGGACTGTATTGTTGTGAGACTGTATTGTGGGGACACTTTATTGTGGGGAGACTGTATTGTTGTGAGACTGTATTGTTGTGAGACTGTATTGTTGTTATACTGTATTGTGGGGAGACTGTACTGCTGTGAGAGTCTATTGTTGTGAGACTCTATTGTGAGGAGACTGGATTGTTGTGAGACTGAATTGTTGTGGGACTGTATTGTGGGGAGACTGTATTGTTGTGAGAGTGAATTGTTGTGAGTCTGTATTGTTGTGAGACTGTATTGTTGTGAGACTGTATTGTAGGGAGACTGTATTGTTGTGAGACTGAATTGTTGTGAGACTGTATTGTGGGGAGACTGTATTGTGCGGAGACTGTATTGTTGTAAGACTGTATTGTGGGGAAAACTGTATTGTTGTGAGATTGTATTGTTGTGAGACTGAATTGTTGTGAGGCTGTATTATTGTGAGACTGTATTGTGGGGAGACTGTATTGTTGTGAGACAATTCTTGTGGGAATGTATTGTTGTGAGACAGTATTGTTGTGAGAGTGAATTGTTGTGAGACTGTATTGTTGTGAGACTGTATTGTTGTGAGACTGTATTGTAGGGAGACTGTATTGTTGTGAGACTGAATTGTTGTGAGACTGTATTGTGGGGAGACTGTATTGTGCGGAGACTGTATTGTGGAGAGACTGTATTGTGGAGAGACTGTATTGTTGTGAGAATGTATTGTTGTAAGACTGTATTGTTGTGAGACTGTATTGTGGGGAGACTGTATTGTGGAGAGACTGTATTGTTGTGAGAATGTATTGTTGTAAGACTGTATTGTTGTGAGACTGTATTGTTGTGAGACTGTATTGTGGGGAGACTGTATTGCTGTGACACTGTAATTTTGTGAGACTCTATTGTGAGGAGACTGTATTGTTGTGAGACTGAATTGTTGTGGGACTGTATTGTGGGGAGACTGTATTGTTGTGAGACTGAATTGTTGTGAGACTGTATTGTGGGGGAAACTGTATTGTTGTGAGACTGTTTTGTTGTGAGACTTTATTGTTTTGTCACTGTATTGTTGTGAGACTGTATTGTTTTGTCACTGTATTGTTGTGAGACTGTATTGTTGTGAGACTGTATTGTGGATAGGCTGTATTATGGGGAGACTGTATTGTTGTGAGAGTGTATTTTGTGAGACTGAATTGTGGTGAGATTGTATTGTTGTGAGATTGTATTGTGGAGAAGCTGTATTGTTGTGAGACTGTATTGTGGGGAGACTGTATTGTGGGGAGACTGTATTGAGGGGAGACTGTATTGTTGTGAGAGTGTACTTTTTTGAGAGTGTATTGTTGTGAGACTGTATTGTTGTAAGACTGTATTGTAGGGAGACTGTATTACTGTGGGGCTGTATTGTGGAGAGACTGTATTGTAGGGAGACTGTATTGTTGTGAGACTGTATTGTGGGGAGACTGTATTGTTGTGAGACTGTATTGTTGTGAGACTGTATTGTAGGGAGACTGTATTATTGTGAGGCTGTATTGTTGTGAGACTGTATTGTGGGGAGACTGTATTGTTGTGAGAAAATTCTTGTGAGACTGTATTGTTGTGAGACTGTATTTTTGTGAGACTGTATTGTGGGGAGACTGTATTGCTGGAAGACTGTATTATTGTGAGACTGTATTGTTGTGAGACTGTATTGTAGAGAGACTGTATTGTTGTGAGACTGTATTGTTGTGAGACTGTACTGTGGGGAGACTGTATTGTTGTGAGACTGTATTGTTGTGAGACTGAATTGTTGTGAGACTGTATTGTGGAGAGACTGTATTGTAGGGAGACTGTATTGTTGTAAGACTGTATTGTGGGGAGACTGTATTGTTAAGAAACTGTATTGTGGGGAGACTGTATTGTTGTGAGACTGTATTGTTGTGAGACTGAATTTTTGTGAGACTGTATTATGGGGAGACTGTATTGTAGGGAGACTGTATCGTTGTAAGACTGTAATGTGGGGGAGACTGTATTGTTGTGAAACTGTATTTTTGTGAGACTGAATTGTTGTGAGACTGTATTGTGGGGAGACTGTATTGTGGGAAGACTGTATTGTTGTGAGACTGTATTGTTGTGAGATTGTATCGTGGGGAGACTGTATTGTTGTGAGACTGTATTGTGGGGAGACTGTATTGTTGTGAAACTGTATTGTGGGGAGACTGTATTGTTGTGAGACTGTACTGTGGGGAGACTGTATTGTTGTGAGAGTATATTGTTGTGAGACTGAATTGTTGTAAGACTGTATTGTTGTGAAACTGTATTGTGGGAAGACTGTATTGTTGTGAGACTGTATTGTGGGGAGACTGTATTGTGCGGAGACTGTATTGTTGTAGGACTGTATTGTGGGGAAGACTGTATTGTTGTGAGATTGTTTTGTTGTGATACTGAATTGTTGTGAGGCTGCATTGTTGTTAGGCTGTATTATGGGTAGACTGTATTGTTGTGAGACAATTCTTGTGGACTGTATTGTTGTGAGACTGTATTGTGGGGACACTTTATTGTGGGGAGACTGTATTGTTGTGAGACTGTATTGTTGTGAGACTGTATTGTTGTTATACTGTATTGTGGGGAGACTGTACTGCTGTGAGAGTCTATTGTTGTGAGACTCTATTGTGAGGAGACTGGATTGTTGTGAGACTGAATTGTTGTGGGACTGTATTGTGGGGAGACTGTATTGTTGTGAGAGTGAATTGTTGTGAGTCTGTATTGTTGTGAGACTGTATTGTTGTGAGACTGTATTGTAGGGAGACTGTATTGTTGTGAGACTGAATTGTTGTGAGACTGTATTGTGGGGAGACTGTATTGTGCGGAGACTGTATTGTTGTAAGACTGTATTGTGGGGAAAACTGTATTGTTGTGAGATTGTATTGTTGTGAGACTGAATTGTTGTGAGGCTGTATTATTGTGAGACTGTATTGTGGGGAGACTGTATTGTTGTGAGACAATTCTTGTGGGAATGTATTGTTGTGAGACAGTATTGTTGTGAGAGTGAATTGTTGTGAGACTGTATTGTTGTGAGACTGTATTGTTGTGAGACTGTATTGTAGGGAGACTGTATTGTTGTGAGACTGAATTGTTGTGAGACTGTATTGTGGGGAGACTGTATTGTGCGGAGACTGTATTGTTGTAAGACTGTATTGTGGGGAAAACTGTATTGTTGTGAGATTGTATTGTGAGACTGTATTGTTGTGAGACTGTATTGTTGTGGGACTGAATTGTGGGAAGACTGTATTGTTGTGAGACTGAATTGTTGTGAGACTGTATTGTGGGGGAAACTGTATTGTTGTGAGACTGTTTTGTTGTGAGACTGTATTGTTTTGTCACTGTATTGTTGTGAGACTGTATTGTTGTGAGACTGTATTGTGGATAGGCTGTATTGTGGGGAGACTGTATTGTTGTGAGAGTGTATTTTGTGAGACTGTATTGTGGTCAGATTTTATTGTTGTGAGACTGTATTGTGAAGAAGCTGTATTGTTGTGAGACTGTATTGTTGTGAGACTGTATTGTTGTGAAACTGTATTGTGGAGAGACTGTATTGTTGTGAGACTGTATTGTTGTGAGACTGTATTGTTGTGAGACTGTATTGTTGTGAGACTGTATTGTTGTGAGACTGTATTGTAGGGAGACTGTATTATTGTGAGGCTGTATTGTGGAGAGACTGTATTGTAGGGAGACTGTATTGTTGTGAGACTGTATTGTGGGGAGACTGTATTGTTGTGAGACTGTATTGTTGTGAGAATGTACTGTGGGGGGACTGTATTGTTGTGAGAGTGTATTGTTGTGAGACTGAATTGTTGAGAGACTGTATTGTTGTGAAACTGTATTGTGGGAAGACTGTATTGTTGTGAGATTGTATTGTTGTGAGATTGTATCGTGGGGAGACTGTATTGTTGTGAGACTGTATTGTGGGGAGACTGTATTGTTGTGAAACTGTATTGTGGGGAGACTGTATTGTTGTGAGACTGTATTGTTGTGAGAATGTACTGTGGGGAGACTGTATAGTTGTAAGAGTGTATTGTTGTGAGACTGAATTGTTGTGAGACTGTATTGTTGTGAAACTGTATTGTGGGAAGACTGTATTGTTCTGAGACTGTATTGTTGTGAAACTGTATTGTGGGAAGACTGTATTGTTTTGAGACTGTATTATTGTGAGACTGTATTGTGGAGAGACTGTATTGTTGTGAGCCTGTATTGTTGTGAGACTGTATTGTTGTGAGACTGTATTGTTGTGAGACTGTATTGTGGGAAGACTGTATTGTTTTGAGACTGTATTGTTGTGAGATTGTATCGTGGGGAGACTGTATTGTTGTGAGACTGTATTGTGGGGAGACTGTATTGTTGTGAAACTGTTTTGTGGGGAGACTGTATTGTTGTGAGACTGTATTGTTGTGAGAATGTACTGTGGGGAGACTGTATTGTTTTGAGACTGTATTGTTGTGAGTCTGTATTGTAGGGAGACTGTATTGTTGTGAGACTGAATTGTTGTGAGACTGTATTGTTGTGAAACTGTATTGAGGGAAGACTGTATTGTTTTGAGACTGTATTGTTGTGAGACTGTATTGTGGGGAGAATGTACTGCTGTGAGACTGTATTGTTGTGAGACTGTATTGTTGTGAGTCTGTATTGTAGGGAGACTGTATTGTGGGAAGACTGTATTGTTTTGAGACTGTATTGTTGTGAGATTGTATCGTGGGGAGACTGTATTGTTGTGAGACTGTATTGTGGGGAGACTGTATTGTTGTGAGACTGTATTGTGGGGAGACTGTATTGCTGTGACACTGTATTTTTGTGAGACTCTATTGTGAGGAGACTGTATTGTTGTGAGACTGAATTGTTGTGGGACTGTATTGTGGGGAGACTGTATTGTTGTGAGACTGAATTGTTGTGAGACTGTATTGTGGGGGAAACTGTATTGTTGTGAGACTGTTTTGTTGTGAAACTTTATTGTTTTGTCACTGTATTGTTGTGAGACTGTATTGTTTTGTCACTGTATTGTTGTGAGACTGTATTGTTGTGAGACTGTATTGTGGATAGGCTGTATTATGGGGAGACTGTATTGTTGTGAGAGTGTATTTTGTGAGACTGAATTGTGGTGAGATTGTATTGTTGTGAGATTGTATTGTGGAGAAGCTGTATTGTTGTGAGACTGTATTGTGGGGAGACTGTATTGAGGGGAGAATGTATTGTTGTGAGAGTGTACTCTTTTGAGAGTGTATTGTTGTGAGACTGTATTGTTGTAAGACTGTATTGTAGGGAGACTGTATTACTGTGGGGCTGTATTGTGGAGAGACTGTATTGTAGGGAGACTGTATTGTTGTGAGACTGTATTGTGGGGAGACTGTATTGTTGTGAGACTGTATTGTTGTGAGACTGTATTGTAGGGAGACTGTATTATTGTGAGGCTGTATTGTTGTGAGACTGTATTGTGGGGAGACTGTATTGTTGTGAGAAAATTCTTGTGAGACTGTATTGTTGTGAGACTGTATTTTTGTGAGACTGTATTGTGGGGAGACTGTATTGCGGGAAGACTGTATTATTGTGAGACTGTATTGTTGTGAGACTGTATTGTAGAGAGACTGTATTGTTGTGAGACTGTATTGTTGTGAGACTGTACTGTGGGGAGACTGTATTGTTATGAGACTGTATTGTTGTGAGACTGAATTGTTGTGAGACTGTATTGTGGAGAGACTGTATTGTAGGGAGACTGTATTGTTGTAAGACTGTATTGTGGGGAGACTGTATTGTTAAGAAACTGTATTGTGGGGAGACTGTATTGTTGTGAGACTGTATTGTTGTGAGACTGAATTTTTGTGAGACTGTATTATGGGGAGACTGTATTGTAGGGAGACTGTATCGTTGTAAGACTGTAATGTGGGGGAGACTGTATTGTTGTGAAACTGTATTTTTGTGAGACTGAATTGTTGTGAGACTGTATTGTGGGGAGACTGTATTGTGGGAAGACTGTATTGTTGTGAGACTGTATTGTTGTGAGATTGTATCGTGGGGAGACTGTATTGTTGTGAGACTGTATTGTGGGGAGACTGTATTGTTGTGAAACTGTGTTGTGGGGAGACTGTATTGTGCGGAGACTGTATTGTTGTAGGACTGTATTGTGGGGAAGACTGTATTGTTGTGAGATTGTATTGTTGTGAGACTGAATTGTTGTGAGGCTGCATTGTTGTTAGGCTGTATTATGGGTAGACTGTATTGTTGTGAGACAATTCTTGTGGACTGTATTGTTGTGAGACTGTATTGTGGGGACACTGTATTGTGGGGAGACTGTATTGTTGTGAGACTGTATTGTTGTGAGACTGTATTGTTGTGAGACTGTATTGTGGGGAGACTGTACTGCTGTGAGAGTCTATTGTTGTGAGACTCTATTGTGAGGAGACTGGATTGTTGTGAGACTGAATTGTTGTGGGACTGTATTGTGGGGAGACTGTATTGTTGTGAGAGTGAATTGTTGTGAGTCTGTATTGTTGTGAGACTGTATTGTTGTGAGACTGTATTGTAGGGAGACTGTATTGTTGTGAGACTGAATTGTTGTGAGACTGTATTGTGGGGAGACTGTATTGTGCGGAGACTGTATTGTTGTAAGACTGTATTGTGGGGAAAACTGTATTGTTGTGAGATTGTATTGTTGTGAGACTGAATTGTTGTGAGGCTGTATTATTGTGAGACTGTATTGTGGGGAGACTGTATTGTTGTGAGACAATTCTTGTGGGAATGTATTGTTGTGAGACAGTATTGTTGTGAGAGTGAATTGTTGTGAGACTGTATTGTTGTGAGACTGTATTGTTGTGAGACTGTATTGTAGGGAGACTGTATTGTTGTGAGACTGAATTGTTGTGAGACTGTATTGTGGGGAGACTGTATTGTGCGGAGACTGTATTGTTGTAAGACTGTATTGTGGGGAAAACTGTATTGTTGTGAGATTGTATTGTTGTGAGACTGTATTGTTGTGAGACTGTATTGTTGTGGGACTGAATTGTGGGAAGACTGTATTGTTGTGAGACTGAATTGTTGTGAGACTGTATTGTGGGGGAAACTGTATTGTTGTGAGACTGTTTTGTTGTGAGACTGTATTGTTTTGTCACTGTATTGTTGTGAGACTGTATTGTTGTGAGACTGTATTGTGGATAGGCTGTATTGTGGGGAGACTGTATTGTTGTGAGAGTGTATTTTGTGAGACTGTATTGTGGTCAGATTTTATTGTTGTGAGACTGTATTGTGAAGAAGCTGTATTGTTGTGAGACTGTATTGTTGTGAGACTGTATTGTTGTGAGACTGTATTGTTGTGAGACTGTACTGTAGGAAGACTGTATTGTTGTGAGACTGTATTGTTGTGAGACTGAATTGTTGTGAGACTGTATTGTGGGGAGACTGTATTGTAGGGAGACTGTATTGTTGTAAGACTGTATTGTGGGGGAGACTGTATTGTTGTGAGACTGTATTGTTGTGAGACTGAATTGTTGTGAGGCTGTATTGTTGTGAGACTGTATTGTTGTGAGACTGTATTGTTGTGAGATTGTATCGTGGGGAGACTGTATTGTTGTGAGACTGTATTGTTGTGAGATTGTATCGTGGGGAGACTGTATTGTTGTGAGACTGTATTGTGGGGTGACTGTATTGTTGTGAAACTGTATTGTGGGGAGACTGTATTGTTGTGAGACTGTATTGTTGTGAGAATGTACTGTGGGGAGACTGTATTGTTGTGAGAGTGTATTGTTGTGAGACTGAATTGTTGTGAGACTGTATTGTTGTGAAACTGTATTGTGGGAAGACTGTATTGTTTTGAGACTGTATTGTTGTGAAACTGTATTGTGGGAAGACTGTATTGTTTTGAGACTGTATTATTGTAAAACTGTATTGTGGGAAGACTGTATTGTTTTGAGACTGTATTATTGTGAGACTGTATTGTTGTGAGACTGTATTGTGGAGAGACTATATTGTTGTGAGCCTGTATTGTTGTGAGACTGTATTGTTGTGAGACTGTATTGTTGTGAGACTGTATTGTGGGAAGACTGTATTGTTGTGAGATTGTATCGTGGGGAGACTGTATTGTTGTGAGACTGTACTGTGGGGAGACTGTATTGTTGTGAAACTGTTTTGTGGGGAGACTGTATTGTTGTGAGACTGTATTGTTGTGAGAATGTACTGTGGGGAGACTGCATTGTTTTGAGACTGTATTGTTGTGAGTCTGTATTGTAGGGAGACTGTATTGTTGTGAGACTGAATTGTTTTGAGACTGTATTGTTGTGAGACTGTATTGTGGGGAGAATGTACTGTGGGGAGACTGTATTGTTTTGAGACTGTATTGTTGTGAGATTGTATTGTGGAGAAGCTGTATTGTTGTGAGACTGTATTGTGGGGAGACTGTATTGTGGGGAGACTGTATTGAGGGGAGACTGTATTGTTGTGAGAGTGTACTTTTTTGAGTGTATTGTTGTGAGACTGTATTGTTGTAAGACTGTATTGTAGGGAGACTGTATTATTGTGGGGCTGTATTGTGGAGAGACTGTATTGTAGGGAGACTGTATTGTTGTGAGACTGTATTGTGGGGAGACTGTATTGTTGTGAGACTGTATTGTTGTGAGACTGTATTGTAGGGAGACTGTAATATTGTGAGGCTGTATTGTGGAGAGACTGTATTGTAGGGAGACTGTATTGTTGTGAGACTGTATTGTGGGGAGACTGTATTGTTGTGAGAAAATTCTTGTGAGACTGTATTGTTGTGAGACTGTATTGTTGTGAGACTGTATTGTGGGGAGACTGTAATGCGGGAAGACTGTATTAGTGTGAGACTGTATTGTTGTGAGACTGTATTGTAGAGAGACTGTATTGTTGTGAGACTGTATTGTTGTGAGACTGTACTGTGGGGAGACTGTATTTTTGTGAGACTGTATTGTTGTGAGACTGTACTGTGGGGAGACTGTATTGTTGTGAGACTGTATTGTTGTGAGACTGAATTGTTGTGAGACTGTATTATGGGGAGACTGTATTGTAGGGAGACTGTATCGTTGTAAGACTGTATTGTGGGGGAGACTGTATTGTTGTGAAACTGTATTTTTGTGAGACTGAATTGTTGTGAGACTGTATTGTGGGAAGACTGTATTGTGGGAAGACTGTATTGTTCTGAGACTGTATTGTTGTGAGATTGTATCGTGGGGAGACTGTATTGTTGTGAGACTGTATTGTGGGGAGACTGTATTGTTGTGAAACTGTATTGTGGGGAGACTGTATTGTTGTGAGACTGTATTGTTGTGAGACTGTACTGTGGGGAGACTGTATTGTTGTGAGAGTATATTGTTGTGAGACTGAATTGTTGTAAGACTGTATTGTTGTGAAACTGTATTGTGGGAAGACTGTATTGTTGTGAGACTGTATTGTGGGGAGACTGTATTGTGCGGAGACTGTATTGTTGTAGGACTGTATTGTGGGGAAGACTGTATTGTTGTGAGATTGTATTGTTGTGAGACTGAATTGTTGTGAGGCTGCATTGTTGTTAGGCTGTATTATGGGGAGACTGTATTGTTGTGAGACAATTCTTGTGGGACTGTATTGTTGTGAGACTGTATTGTGGGGACACTGTATTGTGGGGAGACTGTATTGTTTTGAGACTGTATTGTTGTGAGACTGTATTGTTGTGAGACTGTATTGTGGGGAGACTGTACTGCTGTGTGAGTCTATTGTTGTGAGACTCTATTGTGAGGAGACTGGATTGTTCTGAGACTGAATTGTTGTGGGACTGTATTGTGGGGAGACTGTATTGTTGTGAGAGTGAATTGTTGTGAGTCTGTATTGTTGTGAGACTGTATTGTTGTGAGACTGTATTGTAGGGAGACTGTATTGTTGTGAGACTGAATTGTTGTGAGACTGTATTGTGGGGAGACTGTATTGTGCGGAAACTGTATTGTTGTCAGACTGTGTTGTGGGGAAAACTGCATTGTTGTGAGATTGTATTGTTGTGAGACTGAATTGTTGTGAGGCTGTATTGTTGTGAGACTGTATTGTGGGGAGACTGTATTGTTGTGAGACAATTCTTGTGGGAATGTATTGTTGTGAGACAATTCTTGTGGGAATGTATTGTTGTGAGACAGTATTGTGGGGAGACTGTATTGTGGGGAGACTGTATTGTTGTGAGACTGTATTGTTGTGAGACTGTATTGTTGTGAGACTGTATTGTTGTGAGACTGTATTGTTGTGAGAATGTACTGTGGGGAGACTGTATTGTTTTGAGACTGTATTGTTGTGAGTCTGTATTGTAGGGAGACTGTATTGTTGTGAGACTGAATTGTAGTGAGACTGTATTGTTGTGAATCTGTATTATGGGAAGACTGTATTGTTTTGAGACTGTATTGTTGTGAGACTGTATTGTGGGGAGAATGTACTGTGGGGAGACTGTATTGTTTTGAGACTGTATTGTTGTGAGTCTGTATTGTAGGGAGACTGTATTGTTGTGAGACTGTATTGTTTTGAGTCTGTATTGTAGGGAGACTGTATTGTTGTGAGACTGTATTGTGGGGAGACTGTATTGTGGAGAGACTGTATTGTTGTGAGAATGTATTGTTGTAAGACTGTATTGTTGTGAGACTGTATTGTTGTGAGACTGTATTGTGGGGAGACTGTATTGCTGTGACACTGTATTTTTGTGAGACTCTATTGTGAGGAGACTGTATTGTTGTGAGACTGAATTGTTGTGGGACTGTATTGTGGGGAGACTGTATTGTTGTGAGACTGAATTGTTGTGAGACTGTATTGTGGGGGAAACTGTATTGTTGTGAGACTGTTTTTTTGTGAGACTGTATTGTTTTGTCACTGTATTGTTGTGAGACTGTATTGTTTTGTCACTGTATTGTTGTGAGACTGTATTGTTGTGAGACTGTATTGTGGATAGGCTGTATTATGGGGAGACTGTATTGTTGTGAGAGTGTATTTTGTGAGACTGTATTGTGGTGAGATTGTATTGTTGTGAGATTGTATTGTGGAGAAGCTGTATTGTTGTGAGACTGTATTGTTGGGAGACTGTATTGTGGGGAGACTGTATTGAGGGGAGACTGTATTGTTGTGAGAGTGTACTTTTTTGAGAGTGTATTGTTGTGAGACTCTATTGTTGTAAGACTGTATTGTAGGGAGACTGTATTATTGTGGGGCTGTATTGTGGAGAGACTGTATTGTAGGGAGACTGTATTCTTGTGAGACTGTATTGTGGGGAGACTGTATTGTTGTGAGACTGTATTGTTGTGAGACTGTATTGTAGGGAGACTGTATTATTGTGAGGCTGTATTGTGGAGAGACTGTATTGTAGGGAGACTGTATTGTTGTGAGACTGTATTGTGGGGAGACTGTATTGTTGTGAGAAAATTCTTGTGAGACTGTATTGTTGTGAGACTGTATTGTTGTGAGACTGTATTGTAGAGAGACTGTATTGTTGTGAGACTGTATTGTTGTGAGACTGTACTGTGGGGAGACTGTATTTTTGTGAGACTGTATTGTTGTGAGACTGTACTGTGGGGAGACTGTATTGTTGTGAGGCTGTATTGTTGTGAGACTGAATTGTTGTGAGACTGTATTATGGGGAGACTGTATTATAGGGAGACTGTATCGTTGTAAGACTGTATTGTGGGGGAGACTGTATTGTTGTGAAACTGTATTTTTGTGAGACTGAATTGTTGTGAGACTGTATTGTGGGAAGACTGTATTGTGGGAAGACTGTATTGTTGTGAGACTGTATTGTTGTGAGATTGTATCGTGGGGAGACTGTATTGTTGTGAGACTGTATTGTGGGGAGACTGTATTGTTGTGAAACTGTATTGTGGGGAGACTGTATTGTTGTGAGACTGTATTGTTGTGAGACTGTACTGTGGGGAGACTGTATTGTTGTGAGAGTATATTGTTGTGAGACTGAATTGTTGTAAGACTGTATTGTTGTGAAACTGTATTGTGGGAAGACTGTATTGTGGGGAGACTGTATTGTGCGGAAACTGTATTGTTGTAAGACTGTATTGTGGGGAAAACTGCATTGTTGTGAGATTGTATTGTTGTGAGACTGAATTGTTGTGAGTCTGTATTGTTGTGAGACTGTATTGTGGGGAGACTGTATTGTTGTGAGACAATTCTTGTGGGAATGTATTGTTGTGAGACAGTATTGTGGGGAGACTGTATTGTGGGGAGACTGTATTGTTGTGAGACAGTATTGTTGTGAGACTGTATTGTTGTGAGACTCTATTGTGAGGAGACTGTATTGTTGTGAGACTGAATTGTTGTGGGACTGAATTGTGGGGAGACTGTATTGTTGTGAGACTGAATTGTTGTGAGACTGTATTGTGGGGGAAACTGTATTGTGGGGGAAACTGTATTGTTGTGAGACTGTTTTGTTGTGAGACTGTATTGTTTTGTCACTGTATTGTTGTGAGACTGTATTGTTGTGAGACTGAATTGTGGATAGGCTGTACTGTGGGGAGACTGTATTGTTGTGAGAGTGTATTTTGTGAGACTGTATTGTGGTCAGATTGTATTGTTGTGAGACTGTATTGTGGAGAAGCTGTATTGTTGTGAGACTGTATTGTGGGGATACTGTATTGTGGGGAGACTGTATTGAGGGGAGACTGTACTGTTGTGAGAGTGTACTTTTTTGTGAGTGTATTGTTGTGAGACTGTATTGTTGTGAGACTGTATTGTAGGGAGACTGTATTATTGTGAGGCTGTATTGTGGAGAGACTGTATTGTAGGGAGACTGTATTGTTGTGAGACTGTCTTGTGGGGAGACTCTATTGTTGTGAGACAATTCTTGTGAGGCTGTATTGTTGTGAGAATGTATTGTGGGGAGACTGTATTGCGGGAAGACTGTATTATTGTGATACTGTGTTGTTGTGAGACTGTATTGTGGAGAGACTGTATTGTTGTGAGACTGTATTGTTGTGAGACTGTATTGTTGTGAGACTGTATTGTTGTGAGACTGTATTGTTGTTAAACTGAATTGTTGTGAGACTGTATTGTGGGGAGACTGTATTGTAGGGAGACTGTATTGTTGTAAGACTGTATTGTGGGGAGACTGTATTGTTGTGAAACTGTATTGTGGGGAGAGTGTATTATTGTGAGACTGTATTGTTGTGAGACTGTACTGTGGGGAGACTGTATTGTTGTGAGACTGTATTGTTGTGAGATTGTATCGTGAGGAGACTGTATTGTTGTGAGACTGTATTGTGGGGAGACTGTATTGTTGTGAGACTGTATTGTGGGCAGAATATACTGCTGTGAGACTGTATTGTTGTGAAACTGTATTGTAGGAAGAATGTATTGTTGTGAGACTGTATTGTTGTGAGACTGTATTGTGGGAAGAATGTATTGTTGTGAGACAGTATTGTTGTGAGACTGTATTGTAGGGAGACTGTATTGTTGTGAGACTGAATTGTTGTGAGACTGTATTGTGGGGAGACTGTATTGTGCGGAGACTGTATTGTTGTAGGACTGTATTGTGGGGAAGACTGTATTGTTGTGAGATTGTATTGTTGTGAGACTGAATTGTAGTGGGACTGTATTGTGGGGAAACTGTATTGTTGTGAGACTGAATTGTTGTGAGACTGTATTGTGGAGGAAACTGTACTGTTGTGAGACTGTTTTGTTGTGAGACTGTATTGTTTTGTAACTGTATTGTTGTGAGACTGTATTGTGGATAGGCTGTATTGTGGATAGGCTGTATTGTGGGGAGACTGTATTGTTGTGAGAGTGTATTTTGTGAGACTGTATTGTGGTGAGATTGTATTGTTGTGAGACTGTATTGTGGAGAAACTGTATTGTTGTGAGACTGTATTGTGGGGAGACTGTATTGTGGGGAGACTGTATTGAGGGAAGACTGTACTGTTTTGCGAGTGTACTTTTTTTAGAGTGTATTGTTGTGAGACTGTATTGTTGTGAGATTGTATTGTAGGGAGACTCTATTGTTGTGTGACTGTATTGTGGAGAGACTGTATTGTAGGGAGACTGTATTGTTGTAAGACTGCATTGTAGGGAAAACTGTATTGTTGTGAGACTGTGTTGTGGGGAAACTGTATTGTTGTGAGACTGTATTGTTGTGAGACTGAATTGTTGTGTGACTGTATTGTTGTGAGACTGAATTGTTGTGAGACTGTATTGTTGTGAGACTGTATTGTGGGGAGAATGTACTGTTGTGAGACTATATTGTTGTGAAAATGTATTGTGGGGAGACTGTATTGTTGTGATACTGTATTGTGGGAAGACTGTATTGTGGGGAGACTGTATTGCTTTGAGAGTCTATTGTTGTGAGACTCTATTGTGAGGAGACTGTATTGTTGTGAGACTGAATTGTCGTGGGACTGTATTGTGGGGAGACTGTATTGTTGTGAGACTGTATTGTTTTGTCACTGTATTGTTGTGAGACTGTTTTGTTGTGAGACTGTATTGTTTTGTCACTGTATTGTTGTGAGACTGTATTGTTGTGAGACTGTATTGTTGTGAGACTGTATTGTTGTGAGACTGTATTGTTGTGAGACTGTATTGTGGATAGGCTGTATTGTGGGGAGACTGTATTGTTGTGAGAGTGTATTTTGTGAGACTGAATTGTGGTGAGATTGTATTGTTGTGAGACTGTATTGTGGAGAAACTGTATTGTTATGAGACTGTATTGTGGGGAGACTGTATTGTGGGGAGACTGTATTGAGGGGAGACTGTATTGAGAGGAGACTGTACTGTTGTGAGAGTGTACTTTTTTGAGAGTGTTTTTTTGTGAGAGTGTATTGTTGTGAGACTGTATTGTAGAGAGACTCTATTGTTGTGAGACTGTATTGTGGAGAGACTGTATTGTAGGGAGACTGTATTGTTGTAAGACTGTATTGTGGGGGAGACTGTATTGTTGTGAGACTGTATTGTTGTGAGACTGAATTGTTGTGAGGCTGTATTGTTGTGAGACTGTATTGTTGTGAGACTGTATTGTTGTGAGACTGTATTGTTGTGAGACTGTATCGTGGGGAGACTGTATTGTTGTGAGACTGTACTGTGGGGAGACTGTATTGTTGTGAGAGTGTATTGTTGTGAGACTGAATTGTTGTGAGACTGTATTGTTGTGAAACTGTATTGTGGGAAGAATGTACTGCTATGAGACTGTATTGTGGGGAGAATGTACTGCTATGAGACTGTATTATTGTGAGACTGTATTGTTGTGAGACTGTATTGTAGGGAGACTGTATTGTTGTGAGACTGTATTATGGGGAGACTGTATTGTGGGGAGACTGTATTGTTGTGAAACTGTATTGAGGGGAGACTGTATTGGTGTGAGACTGTATTGTTGTGAGACTGAATTGTTGTGAGACTGTATTGTGGGGAGAATGTACTGCTGTGAGACTGTATTGTTGTGAAACTGTATTGTAGGGAGAATGTATTGTTGTGAGACTGTATTGTTGTGAGACTGTATTGTGGGTAGAATGTATTGTTGTAAGACTGTATTGTTGTGATACTGTATTGTAGGGAGACTGTATTGTTGTGAGACTGAATTGTTGTGAGACTGTATTGTGGGGAGACTGTATTGTGCAGAGACTGTGTTGTTGTAAGACTGTATTGTTGTGAGATTGTATTGTTGTGAGACTGAATTGTTGTGAGGCTGTATTGTTTTTAGACTGTATTGTGGGGAGATTGTATTGTTGTGAGACAATTCTTGTGGGACTGTATTGTTGTGAGACTGTATTGTGGGGAGACTGTATTGTGGGGAGACTGTATTGTTGTGAGACTGTATTATGGATAGGCTGTATTGTGGGGAGCCTGTGCTGTTGTGAGAGTGTTTTGTGAGACTGTATTGTGGTGAGATTGTATTGTTGTGAGACTGTATTGTGGAGAAACTGTATTGTTGTGAGACTGTATTGTGGGGAGACTGTACTGTGGGGAGACTGTATTGAGGGGAGACTGAACTGTTGTGAGAGTGTACTTTTTTGAGAGTTTATTGTTGTGAGACTGTATTGTTGTGAGACTGTATTGTAGGGAGACTCTATTGTTGTGAGACTGTATTGTGGAGAGACTGTGTTGTAGGGCGACTGTATTGTTGTAAGACTGCATTGTAGGGAAAACTGTATTGTTGTGAGACTGTATTGTGGGGAAACTGTATTGTTGTGAGACTGTATTGTTGTGAGACTGAATTGTTGTGAGACTGTATTGTTGTGACACTAAATTGTTGTGAGACTGTATTGTTGTGAGACTGTATTGTGGAGAGATTGTACTGTTGTGAGACTGTATTGTTGTGAAAATGTATTGTAGGGAGAATGTATTGATGTGAGACTGTATTGTTGTGAGACTGTATTGTGGGAAGAATGTATTGTTGTGACACTGTATTGTTGTGAGACTGTATTGTAGGGAGACTGTATTGTGGGGAAACTGTATTGTTGTGAGACTGTATTGTTGTGAGACTGAATTGTTGTGAGACTGAATTGTTGTGAGACTGTAATGTTGTGAGACTGAATTGTTGTGAGACTGTATTGTTGTGAGACTGTATTGTGGGGAGAATGTACTGTTGTGAGACTGTATTGTTGTGAGACTGTATTGTGGGAAGACTGTATTGTGGGGAGACTGTATTGCTTTGAGAGTCTATTGTTGTGAAACTCTATTGTGAGGAGACTGTATTGTTGTGAGACTGAATTGTTGTGGGACTGTATTGTGGGGAGACTGTATTGTTGTAAGACTGTATTGTGGAGGAAACTGTATTGTTGTGAGGCTGTTTTGTTGTGAGACTGTATTGTTTTGTCACTGTATTGTTGTGAGACTGTATTGTTGTGAGACTGTATTGTTGTGAGACTGTATTGTGGATAGGCTGCATTGTGCGGAGACTGTATTGTTGTGAGAGTATATTTTGTGAGACTGAATTGTGGTGAGATTGTATTGTTGTGAGACTGTATTGTTGTGAAAATGTATTGTAGGGAGAATGTATTGATGTGAGACTGTATTGTTGTGAGACTGTATTGTGGGAAGAATGTATTGTTGTGACACTGTATTGTTGTGAGACTGTATTGTAGGGAGACTGTATTGTGGGGAAACTGTATTGTTGTGAGACTGTATTGTTGTGAGACTGAATTGTTGTGAGACTGAATTGTTGTGAGACTGTAATGTTGTGAGACTGAATTGTTGTGAGACTGTATTGTTGTGAGACTGTATTGTGGGGAGAATGTACTGTTGTGAGACTGTATTGTTGTGAGACTGTATTGTGGGAAGACTGTATTGTGGGGAGACTGTATTGCCTTGAGAGTCTATTGTTGTGAAACTCTATTGTGAGGAGACTGTATTGTTGTGAGACTGAATTGTTGTGGGACTGTATTGTGGGGAGACTGTATTGTTGTAAGACTGTATTGTGGAGGAAACTGTATTGTTGTGAGGCTGTTTTGTTGTGAGACTGTATTGTTTTGTCACTGTATTGTTGTGAGACTGTATTGTTGTGAGACTGTATTGTTGTGAGACTGTATTGTGGATAGGCTGCATTGTGCGGAGACTGTATTGTTGTGAGAGTATATTTTGTGAGACTGAATTGTGGTGAGATTGTATTGTTGTGAGACTGTATTGTGGAGAAACTGTATTGTTGTGAGACTGTATTGTGGGGAGATTGTATTGAGGGGAGACTGTATTGAGAGGAGACTGTACTGTTGTGAGAGTGTACTTTTTTGAGAGTGTATTGTTGTGAGAGTGTATAGTTGTGAGACTGTATTGTAGAGAGACTCTATTGTTGTAAGACTGTATTGTGGAGAGACTGTAATGTAGGGAGACTGTATTGTTGTAAGACTGCATTGTAGGGAAAACTGTATTGTTGTGAGACTGTATTGTGGGGAAACTGTATTGTTGTGAGACTGTATTGTTGTGAGACTGAATTGTTGTGAGACTGTATTGTTGTGAGACTGAATTGTTGTGAGACTGTATTGTTGTGAGACTGTATTGTGGGGAGAATGTACTGTTGTAAGACTGTATTGTTGTGAAAATGTATTGTAGGGAGAATGTATTGAGGTGAGACTGTATTGTTTTGAGACTGTATTGTGGGAAAAATGTATTGTTGTGAAACTGCATTGTGGGGAGACTGTATTTTTGTGAGACTGTATTAATGTGAGACTGTACTGTGGGGAGAATGTATTGTTGTGAGACTGTATTGTTGTGAGACTGAATTGTTGTGAGGCTGTATTGTTGTGAGACTGTATTGTTGTGAGACTGTATTGTTGTGAGACTGTATTGTTGTGAGACTGTATCGTGGGGAGACTGTATTGTTGTGAGACTGTACTGTGGGGAGACTGTATTGTTGTGAGAGTGTATTGTTGTGAGACTGAATTGTTGTGAGACTGTATTGTTGTGAAACTGTATTGTGGGAAGAATGTACTGCTATGAGACTGTATTGTGGGGAGAATGTACTGCTATGAGACTGTATTATTGTGAGACTGTATTGTTGTGAGACTGTATTGTAGGGAGACTGTATTGTTGTGAGACTGTATTATGGGGAGACTGTATTGTGGGGAGACTGTATTGTTGTGAAACTGTATTGAGGGGAGACTGTATTGGTGTGAGACTGTATTGTTGTGAGACTGAATTGTTGTGAGACTGTATTGTGGGGAGAATGTACTGCTGTGAGACTGTATTGTTGTGAAACTGTATTGTAGGGAGAATGTATTGTTGTGAGACTGTATTGTTGTGAGACTGTATTGTGGGTAGAATGTATTGTTGTAAGACTGTATTGTTGTGATACTGTATTGTAGGGAGACTGTATTGTTGTGAGACTGAATTGTTGTGAGACTGTATTGTGGGGAGACTGTATTGTGCAGAGACTGTGTTGTTGTAAGACTGTATTGTTGTGAGATTGTATTGTTGTGAGACTGAATTGTTGTGAGGCTGTATTGTTTTTAGACTGTATTGTGGGGAGATTGTATTGTTGTGAGACAATTCTTGTGGGACTGTATTGTTGTGAGACTGTATTGTGGGGAGACTGTATTGTGGGGAGACTGTATTGTTGTGAGACTGTATTATGGATAGGCTGTATTGTGGGGAGCCTGTGCTGTTGTGAGAGTGTTTTGTGAGACTGTATTGTGGTGAGATTGTATTGTTGTGAGACTGTATTGTGGAGAAACTGTATTGTTGTGAGACTGTATTGTGGGGAGACTGTACTGTGGGGAGACTGTATTGAGGGGAGACTGAACTGTTGTGAGAGTGTACTTTTTTGAGAGTTTATTGTTGTGAGACTGTATTGTTGTGAGACTGTATTGTAGGGAGACTCTATTGTTGTGAGACTGTATTGTGGAGAGACTGTGTTGTAGGGCGACTGTATTGTTGTAAGACTGCATTGTAGGGAAAACTGTATTGTTGTGAGACTGTATTGTGGGGAAACTGTATTGTTGTGAGACTGTATTGTTGTGAGACTGAATTGTTGTGAGACTGTATTGTTGTGACACTAAATTGTTGTGAGACTGTATTGTTGTGAGACTGTATTGTGGAGAGATTGTACTGTTGTGAGACTGTATTGTTGTGAAAATGTATTGTAGGGAGAATGTATTGATGTGAGACTGTATTGTTGTGAGACTGTATTGTGGGAAGAATGTATTGTTGTGACACTGTATTGTTGTGAGACTGTATTGTAGGGAGACTGTATTGTGGGGAAACTGTATTGTTGTGAGACTGTATTGTTGTGAGACTGAATTGTTGTGAGACTGAATTGTTGTGAGACTGTAATGTTGTGAGACTGAATTGTTGTGAGACTGTATTGTTGTGAGACTGTATTGTGGGGAGAATGTACTGTTGTGAGACTGTATTGTTGTGAGACTGTATTGTGGGAAGACTGTATTGTGGGGAGACTGTATTGCTTTGAGAGTCTATTGTTGTGAAACTCTATTGTGAGGAGACTGTATTGTTGTGAGACTGAATTGTTGTGGGACTGTATTGTGGGGAGACTGTATTGTTGTAAGACTGTATTGTGGAGGAAACTGTATTGTTGTGAGGCTGTTTTGTTGTGAGACTGTATTGTTTTGTCACTGTATTGTTGTGAGACTGTATTGTTGTGAGACTGTATTGTTGTGAGACTGTATTGTGGATAGGCTGCATTGTGCGGAGACTGTATTGTTGTGAGAGTATATTTTGTGAGACTGAATTGTGGTGAGATTGTATTGTTGTGAGACTGTATTGTTGTGAAAATGTATTGTAGGGAGAATGTATTGATGTGAGACTGTATTGTTGTGAGACTGTATTGTGGGAAGAATGTATTGTTGTGACACTGTATTGTTGTGAGACTGTATTGTAGGGAGACTGTATTGTGGGGAAACTGTATTGTTGTGAGACTGTATTGTTGTGAGACTGAATTGTTGTGAGACTGAATTGTTGTGAGACTGTAATGTTGTGAGACTGAATTGTTGTGAGACTGTATTGTTGTGAGACTGTATTGTGGGGAGAATGTACTGTTGTGAGACTGTATTGTTGTGAGACTGTATTGTGGGAAGACTGTATTGTGGGGAGACTGTATTGCCTTGAGAGTCTATTGTTGTGAAACTCTATTGTGAGGAGACTGTATTGTTGTGAGACTGAATTGTTGTGGGACTGTATTGTGGGGAGACTGTATTGTTGTAAGACTGTATTGTGGAGGAAACTGTATTGTTGTGAGGCTGTTTTGTTGTGAGACTGTATTGTTTTGTCACTGTATTGTTGTGAGACTGTATTGTTGTGAGACTGTATTGTTGTGAGACTGTATTGTGGATAGGCTGCATTGTGCGGAGACTGTATTGTTGTGAGAGTATATTTTGTGAGACTGAATTGTGGTGAGATTGTATTGTTGTGAGACTGTATTGTGGAGAAACTGTATTGTTGTGAGACTGTATTGTGGGGAGATTGTATTGAGGGGAGACTGTATTGAGAGGAGACTGTACTGTTGTGAGAGTGTACTTTTTTGAGAGTGTATTGTTGTGAGAGTGTATAGTTGTGAGACTGTATTGTAGAGAGACTCTATTGTTGTAAGACTGTATTGTGGAGAGACTGTAATGTAGGGAGACTGTATTGTTGTAAGACTGCATTGTAGGGAAAACTGTATTGTTGTGAGACTGTATTGTGGGGAAACTGTATTGTTGTGAGACTGTATTGTTGTGAGACTGAATTGTTGTGAGACTGTATTGTTGTGAGACTGAATTGTTGTGAGACTGTATTGTTGTGAGACTGTATTGTGGGGAGAATGTACTGTTGTAAGACTGTATTGTTGTGAAAATGTATTGTAGGGAGAATGTATTGAGGTGAGACTGTATTGTTTTGAGACTGTATTGTGGGAAAAATGTATTGTTGTGAAACTGCATTGTGGGGAGACTGTATTTTTGTGAGACTGTATTAATGTGAGACTGTACTGTGGGGAGAATGTATTGTTGTGAGACTGTATTGTTGTAAGACTGAATTGTTGTGAGACTGTATTGTGGGTAGACTGTATTGTAGAGGAGACTGTATTGTTGTAAGACTGTATTGTGGGGGAGACTGTATTGTTGTGAGACTGTATTGTTGTGAGACTGAATTGTTGTGAGGCTGTATTGTTGTGAGACTATTGTTGTGAGACTGTATTCTGGGGAGACTGTATTGTGGGAAGACTGTATTGTTGTGAGACTGTATTGTTGTGAGACTGTATCGTGGGGAGACTGTATTGTTGTGAGACTTTACTGTGGGGAGACTGTATTGTTGTGAGAGTGTATTGTTGTGAGACTGAATTGTTGTGAGACTGTATTGTTGTGAAACTGTATTGTGGGAAGACTGTATTGTTGTGAGACTGTATTGTGGGGAGAATGTACTGCTATGAAACTGTATTGTGGGGAGAATGTACTGCTATGAGACTGTATTGTTGTGAGACTGTATTGTTGTGAGAGTGTATTGTAGGGAGACTGTATTGTTGTGAGACTGAATTATGGGGTCTCTGTAATGTGGGGAGACTGTATTGTTGTGAAACTGTATTGTGGGGAGACTGTATTGTTGTGAGACTGTATTGTTGTGAGACTGAATTGTTGTGAGACTGTATTGTGGGGAGAATGTACTGCTGTGAGACTGTATTGTTGTGAAACTGTATTGTAGGGAGAATGTATTGTTGTGAGACTGTATTGTTGTGAGACTGTATTGTTGAGAGACTGTATTGTGGGAAGAATGTATTGTTGTGAGACTGTATTGTTGTGATACTGTATTGTAGAGAGACTGTATTGTTGTGAGACTGAATTGTTGTGAGAGTGTATTGTGGGGAGACCGTAGTGTGCAGAGACTGTGTTGCTGTAAGACTGTATTGTTGTGAGATTGTATTGTTGTGAGACTGAATTGTTGTGAGGCTGTATTGTTGTTAGACTGTATTGTGGGGAGATTGTATTGTTGTGAGACAATTCTTGTGGGACTGTATTGTTGTGAGACTGTATTGTGGGGAGACTGTATTGTGGGGAGACTGTATTGTTGTGAGACTGTTTTGTTGTGAGACTGTATTGTTTTGTCACTGTATTGTTGTGAGACTGTATTGTTGTGAGACTGTATTGTGGAGAAATTGTATTGTGGGGAGACTGTATTGTGGGGAGACTGTACTGTGGGGAGACTGTATTGAGGGGAGACTGTACTGTTGTGAGAGTGTACTTTTTTGAGAGTGTATTGTTGTGAGACTGTATTGTTGTGAGACTGTATTGTAGGGAGACTCTATTGTTGTGAGACTGTATTGTGGAGAGACTGTGTTGTAGGGAGACTGTATTGTTGTAAAACTGCATTGTAGGGAAAACTGTATTGTTGTGAGACTGTATTGTGGGGAAACTGTATTGTTGTGAGACGGTATTGTTGTGAGACTGAATTGTTGTGAGACTGTATTGTTGTGACACTGAATTGTTGTGAGACTGTATTGTTGTGAGACTGTATTGTGGGGAGAATGTACTGTTGTGAGACTGTATTGTTGTGAAAATGTATTGTAGGGAGAATGTATTGATGTGAGACTGTATTGTTGTGAGACTGTATTGTGGGAAGAATGTATTGTTGTGACACTGTATTGTTGTGAGACTGTATTGTAGGGAGACTGTATTGTTGTGAGACTGAATTGTTGTGAGGCTGTATTCTTGAGAGACTGTATTGTGGGGAGACTGTATTGTTGTGAGACAATTCATGTGAGATTGTATTGTTGTGAGACTGTATTGTGAGGAGACTGTATTGTGAGAAGATTGTATTGTTGTGAGACTGTATTGTTGTGAGACTGTAATGTGGGGAGACTGTGTTGTTGTGAAACTGTATTATGGGGAGACTGTATTGTTGTGAGACTGTACTGTTGTGAGAATGTACTGTGGGGAGACTGTATTGTTGTGAGACTGTATTGTTGTGAGATTGAATTGTTGTGAGACTGTACTGTGGGGATACTGTATTGTTGGAAGACTGTATTGTTGTAAGACAGGTATTGTGGGGTAGACTGTATTGTTGTGAGACTGAATTATTGTGAAGCTGTATGGTTGTGAGACTGTATTGTGGGGAGACTGTATTGTTGTGAGACTGTATTGTTGAGAGACTGAATTGTTTTGAGGCTGTATGGTTGTGAGACTGTATTGTAGGAAGACTGTATTGTTGTGAGACTGTACTGTTGTGAGACTGTATTGTGGGGAGACTGTATTGTTGTTAGACTGTATTGTTGTGAGACTGTATTGTGGGGAGACTGTATTGTTGTTAGACTGTATTGTTGTGAGACTGTATTGTGGGGAGACTGTATTGTTGTGTAACTGTATTGTGGGGAGACTGTATTGTTGTGAGACTGTATTGTTGTGAGACTGTGCTGTGGGGAGACTGTATTGTTGTGAGACTGAATTGTTGTGAGACTGTATTGTTGTGAGACTGTATTGTAGGGAGACTGTATTGTTGTGAGACTGTATTGTAGGGAGACTGTATTGTTGTGAGACTGAATTGTTGTGAGATTGTATTGTGGGGAGACTGTATTGTAGAGAGACTGTATTGTTGTAAGACTGTATTGTGGGGGAGACTGTATTGTTGTGAGACTGTATTGTTATGAGACTGAATTGTTGTGAGGCTGTATTGTTGTGAGACTGTATTGTGGCGAGACTCTATTGTGGGAAGACTCTATTGTTGTGAGACTGTATTGTTGTGAGACTGTATTGTGGGGAGACTGTATTGTGGGAAGACTGTATTGTTGTGAGACTGTATTGTTGTGAGACTGTATTGTGGCGAGATTGTATTGTTGTGAGACTGTATTGTTGTGAGACTGTATTGTGGGGAGACGGTATTGTTGTGAAACTGTATTGTGGGGAGACTCTATTGTTGTTCGACTGTACTGTTGTGAGAATGTACTGTGGGGAGACTGTATTGTTGTGAGACTGTATTGTTGTGAGACTGAATTGTTGTGAGACTGTAATGTGGGGGAAACTGTATTGTTGTGAGACTGTTTTGTTGTGAGACTGTATTGTGGGGAGACTGTATTGAGGTGAGACTGTATTGTTGTGAGGCTGTATTGTGGAGAGACTGTATTGTAAGGAGACTGTATTGTTGTGAGACTGTATTGTGGGGACTCTGTATTGTTGTGAGACAATTCTTGTGAGATTGTATTGTTGTGAGACTGTATTGTGGGGAGACTGTATTGCGGGAAGACTGTATTATTGTGAGACTGTATTGTTGCGAGACTGTATTGTGGAGAGACTGTATTGTTGTGAGACTGTATTGTTGTGAGACTGTATTGTTGTGAGACTGTACTGTGGGGAGACTGTATTGTTGTGAGACTGTATTGTTGTGAGACTGAATTGTTTTGTCACTGTATTGTTGTGAGACTGTATTGTTGTGAGACTGTATTGTGGAGAAACTGTATTGTGGGGAGACTGTATTGTGGGGAGACTGTACTGTGGGGAGACTGTATTGAGGGGAGACTGTACTGTTGTGAGAGTGTACTTTTTTGAGAGTGTATTGTTGTGAGACTGTATTGTTGTGAGACTGTATTGTAGGGAGACTCTATTGTTGTGAGACTGTATTGTGGAGAGACTGTGTTGTAGGGAGACTGTATTGTTGTAAAACTGCATTGTAGGGAAAACTGTATTGTTGTGAGACTGTATTGTGGGGAAACTGTATTGTTGTGAGACGGTATTGTTGTGAGACGGTATTGTTGTGAGACTGAATTGTTGTGAGACTGTATTGTTGTGACACTGAATTGTTGTGAGACTGTATTGTTGTGAGACTGTATTGTGGGGAGAATGTACTGTTGTGAGACTGTATTGTTGTGAAAATGTATTGTAGGGAGAATGTATTGATGTGAGACTGTATTGTTGTGAGACTGTATTGTGGGAAGAATGTATTGTTGTGACACTGTATTGTTGTGAGACTGTATTGTAGGGAGACTGTATTGTTGTGAGACTGAATTGTTGTGAGGCTGTATTCTTGAGAGACTGTATTGTGGGGAGACTGTATTGTTGTGAGACAATTTATGTGAGATTGTATTGTTGTGAGACTGTATTGTGAGGAGACTGTATTGTGAGAAGATTGTATTGTTGTGAGACTGTATTGTTGTGAGACTGTAATGTGGGGAGACTGTGTTGTTGTGAAACTGTATTATGGGGAGACTGTATTGTTGTGAGACTGTACTGTTGTGAGAATGTACTGTGGGGAGACTGTATTGTTGTGAGACTGTATTGTTGTGAGACTGAATTGTTGTGAGATTGTACTGTGGGGATACTGTATTGTTGGAAGACTGTATTGTTGTAAGACAGGTATTGTGGGGGAGACTGTATTGTTGTGAGACTGAATTATTGTGAAGCTGTATGGTTGTGAGACTGTATTGTGGGGAGACTGTATTGTTGTGAGACTGTATTGTTGAGAGACTGAATTGTTGTGAGGCTGTATGGTTGTGAGACTGTATTGTAGGAAGACTGTATTGTTGTGAGACTGTACTGTTGTGAGACTGTATTGTGGGGAGACTGTATTGTTGTTAGACTGTATTGTTGTGAGACTGTATTGTGGGGAGACTGTATTGTTGTGAAACTGTATTGTGGGGAGACTGTATTGTTGTGAGACTGTATTGTTGTGAGACTGTTCTGTGGGGAGACTGTATTGTTGTGAGACTGTATTGTTGTGAGACTGAATTGTTGTGAGACTGTATTGTTGTGAGACTGTATTGTAGGGAGACTGTATTGTTGTGAGACTGTATTGTAGGGAGACTGTATTGTTGTGAGACTGAATTGTTGTGAGATTGTATTGTGGGGAGACTGTATTGTAGAGAGACTGTATTGTTGTAAGACTGTATTGTGGGGGAGACTGTATTGTTGTGAGACTGTATTGTTATGAGACTGAATTGTTGTGAGGCTGTATTGTTGTGAGACTGTATTGTGGCGAGACTGTATTGTGGGAAGACTGTATTGTTGTGAGACTGTATTGTTGTGAGACTGTATTGTGGGGAGACTGTATTGTGGGAAGACTGTATTGTTGTGAGACTGTATTGTTGTGAGACTGTATTGTGGCGAGATTGTATTGTTGTGAGACTGTATTGTTGTGAGACTGTATTGTGGGGAGACTTTATTGTTGTGAAACTGTATTGTGGGGAGACTCTATTGTTGTTCGACTGTACTGTTGTGAGAATGTACTGTGGGGAGACTGTATTGTTGTGAGACTGTATTGTTGTGAGACTGAATTGTTGTGAGACTCTATTGTGGGGGAAACTGTATTGTTGTGAGACTGTTTTGTTGTGAGACTGTATTGTGGGGAGACTGTATTGAGGTGAGACTGTATTGTTGTGAGGCTGTATTGTGGAGAGACTGTATTGTAAGGAGACTGTATTGTTGTGAGACTGTATTGTTGTGAGACTGTACTGTGGGGAGACTGTATTGTTGTGAGACTGTATTGTTGTGAGACTGAATTGTTGTGAGGCTGTATTGTTGTGAGACTGTATTGTTGTGAGATTGTATCGTGGGGAGACTGTATTGTTGTGAGACTCTATTGTGGGGAGACTGTATTGTTGTGAAACTGTATTGTGGGGAGACTGTATTGTTGTGAGACTGTATTGTTGTGAGACTGTACTGTGGGGAGACTGTATTGTTGTGAGAGTGTATTGTTGTGAGACTGAATTGTTGTGATAGTGTATTGTGGGGAGAATGTACTGCAGTCAGACTGTATTGTTGTGAAACTGTATTATAGGAAGAATGTATTGTTGCGAGACTGTATTGTTGTGAGACTGTATTGTGGGAAGAATGTATTGTTGTGAGACTGTATTGTTGTGAAACTGTATTGTGGGAAGACTGTATTGTTGTGAGACTGTATTGTTGTGAGACTGTATTGTGGGGAGAATGTACTGCTGTGAGACTGTATTGTTGTGAGACTGTATTGTTGTGAGTCTGTATTGTAGGGAGACTGTATTGTTGCGAGACTGTATTGTAGGGAGAGTGTATTGTTGCGTGACTGTATTGTGGGGAGACAGTATTGTGGGGAGACTGTATTGTTGTGAAACTGTATTGTGGGGAGACTGTATTGTTGTGACACTATATTGTTGTGAGACTGTACTGTGGGGAGACTGTATTGTTGTGAGACTGTATTGTTGTGAGACTGAATTGTTGTGATACTGTATTGTGGGGAGAATGTACTGCAGTGAGACTGTATTGTTGTGAAACTGTATTATAGGAAGAATGTATTGTTGCGAGACTGTATTGTTGTGAGACTGTATTGTGGGAAGAATGTATTGTTGTGAGACTGTATTGTTGTGAAACTGTATTGTAGGGAGACTGTATTGTTGTGAGACTGAATTGTTGTGAGACTGTATTGTGGGGAGACTGTATTGTGCGGAGACTGTATTGTTGTAGGACTGTATTGTGGGGAAGACTGTATTGTTGTGAGATTGTATTGTTGTGAGACTGAATTGTTGTGAAGCTGCATTGTTGTTAGACTGTATTGTGGGGAGACTGTATTGTAGGGAGACTGTATTGTTGTGAGACTGAATTGTTGTGAGACTGTATTGTGGGGAGACTGTATTGTGCGGAGACTGTATTGTTGTAGGACTGTATTGTGGGGAAGACTGTATTGTTGTCAGATTGTATTGTTGTGAGACTGAATTGTTGTGAGGCTGCATTGTTGTTAGACTGTATTGTGGGGAGACTGTATTGTTGTGAGACAATTCTTGTGGGACTGTATTGTTGTGAGACTGTATTGTGGGGAGACTGTATTGTGGGGAGACTGTTTTGTTGTGAGACTGTATTGTTGTGAGACTGTATTGTTGTGAGACTGTATTGTGGGGAGACTGAATTGTTGTTGGACTGTATTGCTAAGAGACTGTATTGTTGTGAGACTGAATTGTTGTGAGACTGTATTGTTGAGGAAACTGTATTGTTGTGAGACTGTTTTGTTGTGAGACTGTATTGTGGAGGAAACTGTATTGTTGTGAGACTGTATTGTGGATAGGCTGTATTGTGGATAGGCTGTAATGTGGGGAGACTGTATTGTTGTGAGAGTGTATTTTGTGAGGCTGTATTGTGGTGAGATTGTATTGTTGTGAAACTGTATTGTGGAGAAACTGTATTGTTGTGAGACTTTATTGTGGGGAGACTGTATTGTGGGGAGACTGTATTGAGGGAAGACTGTACTGTTTTGAGTGTACTTTTTTGAGAGTGTATTGTTGTGAGACTGTATTGTTGTGAGACTGTATTGTAGGGAGACTCTATTGTTGTGAGACTGTATTGTGGAGAGACTGTATTGTAGGGCGACTGTATTGTTGTAAGACTGCATTGTATGGAAAACTGTATTGTTGTGAGACTGTATTGTTGTGAGACTGTATTGTGGGAAGACTGTATTGTGGGGAGACTGTATTGCTTTGAGAGTCTATTGTTGTGAGACTCTATTGTGAGGAGACTGTATTGTTGTGAGACTGAATTGTTGTGGGACTGTATTGTGGAGGAAACTGTATTGTTGTGAGACTGTTTTGTTGTGAGACTGTTTTGTTTTGTCACTATATTGTTGTGAGACTGTATTGTTGTGAGACTGTATTGTGGATAGGCTGTATTGTGGGGAGACTGTATTGTTGTGAGAGTGTATTTTGTGAGACTGAATTGTGGTGAGATTGTATTGTTGTGAGACTGTATTGTTGTGAGACTGTATTGTTTTGAGACTGTATTGTTGTGAGACTGTATTGTGGATAGGCTGTATTGTGGGGAGACTGTATTGTTGTGAGAGTGTATTTTGTGAGACTGAATTGTGGTGAGATTGTATTGTTGTGAGACTGTATTGTGGAGAAACTGTATTGTTGTGAGACTGTATTGTGGGGAGACTGTATTGTGGGGAGACTGTATTGAGGGGAGACTGTACTGTTGTGAGAGTGTACTTTTTTGAGAGTGAATTGTTGTGAGAGTGTATTGTTGTGAGACTGTATTGTAGAGAGACTATTGTTGTGAGACTGTATTGTGGAGAGACTGTATTGAAGGGAGACTGTATTGTTGTAAGCCTGCATTGTAGGGAAAACTGTATTATGTGAGACTGTATTGTGGGGAAACTGTATTGTTGTGAGACTGTATTGTTGTGAGACTGAATTGTTGTGAGACTGTATTGTTGTGAGACTGAATTGTTGTGAGACTGTATTCTTGTGAGACTGTATTGTGGGGAGAATGTACTGTTGTGAGACTGTATTGTTGTGAAAATGTATTGTAGGGAGAATGTATTGAGGTGAGACTGTATTGGTTTGAGACTGTATTGTGGGAAGAATGTATTGTTGTGAAACTGTATTGTGGGGAGACTGTATTGTTGTGAGACTGAATTGTTGTGAGGCTGTATTGTTGTGAGACTGTATTGTTGTGAGACTGTATTCTGGGGATACTGTATTGTGGGAAGACTGTATTGTTGTGAGACTGTATTGTTGTGAGACTGTATCGTGGGGAGACTGTATTGTTGTGAGACTGTACTGTGGGGAGACTGTATTGTTGTGAGAGTGTATTGTTGTGAGACTGAATTGTTGTGAGACTGTATTGTTGTGAAACTGTATTGTGGGAAGACTGTATTGTTGTGAGACTGTATTGTGGGGAGAATGTACTGCTATGAGACTGTATTGTGGGGAGAATATACTGCTATGAGACTGTATTTTTGTGAGACTGAATTGTTGTGAGACTGTATTGTAGGGAGACTGTATTGTTGTGAGACTGTATTATGGGGAGACTGTATTGTGGGGAGACTGTATTGTTATGAAACTGTATTGTGGGGAGACTGTATTGTTGTGAGACTGAATTGTTGTGAGACTGTATTCTGGGGAGACTGTATTGTGCAGAGACTGTGTTTTTGTAAGACTGTATTGTTGTGAGATTGTATTGTTGTGAGACTGAATTGTTGTGAGGCTGTATTGTTGTTAGACTGTATTGTGGGGAGACTGTATTGTTGTGAGACTGAATTGTTGTGAGACTGTATTGTGGGGAGACTGTATTGTTGTGAGACAATTGTTGTGAGACTGTATTGTTGTGAGACTGTATTGTGGGGAGACTGTATTGTGGGAAGACTGTATTGTTGTGAGAATGTATTGTTGTGAGACTGTATTGTGGCGAGACTGTATTGTTGTGAGACTGTATTGTGGGGAGACTGTATTGTGGGGAGACTGTATTGTGGGGAGACTGTACTGTTGTGAGACTGTACTGTTGTGAGAATGTACTGTGGGGAGACTGTATTGTTGTGAGACTGTATTGTTGTGAGACTGTATTGTTGTGAGACTAAATTGTTGTGAGACTGTATTGTGGGGGAAACTGTATTGTTGTGAGACTGTTTTGTTGTGAGACTGTATTGTTGTGAGACTGTATTGTTGTGAGACTGAATTGTTGTGAGACTGTATTGTGGGGAGAATGTACTGCTGTGAGACTGTATTGTTGTGAAACTGTATTGTAGGGAGAATGTATTGTTGTGAGACTGTATTGTTGTGAGACTGTATTGTGGGAAGAATGTATTGTTGTGAGACTGTATTGTTGTGAGACTGTATTGTAGGGAGATTGTATTGTTGTGAGATTGAATTGTTGTGAGACTGTATTGTGGGGAGACTGTATTGTGCAGAGACTGTGTTGTTGTAAGACTGTAGTGTTGTGAGATTGTATTGTTGTGAGACTGAATTGTTGTGAGGCTGTATTGTTGTTAGACTGTATTGTGGGGAGACTGTATTGTTGTGAGACTGTATTGTGGGGAGACTGTATTGTGGAGAGACTGTATTGTTGTGAGACTGTATTGTTGTGAGACTGTATTGTTGTGAGACAGTATTGTTGTGAGACTCTATTGTGAGGAGACTGTATTGTTGTGAGACTGAATTGTTGTGGGACTGTATTGTGGGGAGATTGTATTGTTGTGAGACTGAATTGTTGTGAGACTGTATTGTGGGGAGACTGTATTGTTGTGAGACAATTGTTGTGAGACTGTATTGTTGTGAGACTGTATTGTGGGGAGACTGTATTGTGGGAAGACTGTATTGTTGTGAGAATGTATTGTTGTGAGACTGTATTGTGGCGAGACTGTATTGTTGTGAGACTGTATTGTTGTGAGACTGTATTGTGGGGAGACTGTATTGTTGTGAAACTGTATTGTGGGGAGACTGTATTGTTGTGAGACTGTACTGTTGTGAGAATGTACTGTGGTGAGACTGTATTGTTGTGAGACTGAATTGTTGTGAGACTGTATTGTGGGGAGACTGTATTGTAGGGAGACTGTATTGTTGTAAGACTGTATTGTGGGGGAGACTGTATTGTTGTGAGACTGTATTGTTGTGAGACTGAATTGTTGTGAGGCTGTATTGTTGTGAGACTGTATTGTTGTGAGACTGTATTGTGGGGAGACTGTATTGTGGGAAGACTGTATTGTTGTGAGACTGTATTGTTGTGAGATTGTATCGTGGGGAGACTGTATTGTTGTGAGACTGTATTGTGGGGAGACTGTATTGTTGTGAAACTGTATTGTGGGGAGACTGTATTGTTGTGAGACTGTACTGTTGTGAGACTGTACTGTGGGAAGACTGTATTGTTGTGAGAGTGTATTGTTGTGAGACTGAATTGTTGTGAGACTGTATTAATGTGAAACTGTATTGTGGGAAGACTGTATTCTTGTGAGACTGTATTGTTGTGAGACTGTATTGTGGGGAGAATGTACTGCTGTGAGACTTTATTGTTGTGAGACTGTACTGTTGTGAGACTGTAATGTAGGGAGACTGTATTGTTGCGAGACTGTATTGTGGGGAGACTGTATTGTGGGGAGACTGTATTGTTGTGAAACTGTATTGTGGGGAGACTGAATTGTTGTGAGACTGTATTGTGGGGAGAATTTACTGCTGTGAGACTGTATTGTTGTGAAACTGTATTGTAGGAAGAATGTATTGTTGTGAGACTGTATTGTTGTGAGACTGTATTGTTGTGAGACTGTATTGTGGGAAGAATGTATTGTTGTGAGACTGTATTTTTGTGAGACTGTATTGTAGGGAGACTGTATTGTTGTGAGACTGAATTGTTGTGAGACTGTATTGTTGGGAGACTGTATTGTGCGGAGACTGTATTTTTGTAAGACTGTATTGTGGGGAAGACTGTATTGTTGTGAGATTGTATTGTTGTGAGACTGAATTGTTGTGAGGCTGTATTGTTGTTAGACTGTATTGTGGGGAGACTGTATTGTTGTGAGACAATTCTTATGGGACTGTATTGTTGTGAGACTGTAATGTGGGGAGACTGTATTGTGGGGAGACTGTATTGTTGTGAGACTGTATTGTTGTGAGACTGTATTGTTGTGAGACTGTATTGTTGTGAGACTGTATTGTGGGGAGACTGTATTGCCGTGAGAGTCTATTGCTGTGAGACTCAATTGTGAGGAGACTGTATTGTTGTGAGACTGAATTGTTGTGGGACTGTATTGTGGGGAGACTGTATTGTTGTGAGACTGAATTGTTGTGAGACTGTATTGTGGAGAAAACTGTATTCTTGTGAGACTGTATTGTTATGAGACTGAATTGTTGTGAGGATGTATTGCTGAGAGACTGTATTGTGGGGAGACTGTATTGTTGTGAGACAATTGTTGTGAGACTGTATTGTTATGAGACTGTATTGTGGGAAGACTGTATTGTTGTGAGTCTGTATTGTGGGGAGGCTGTATTGTGGGGAGACTGTATTGTGGGGGAAACTGTATTGTTGTGAGACTGTTTTGTTGAGAGACTGTATTGTTTTGTCACTGTATTGTTGTGAGACTGAATTGTTGTGAGACTGTATTGTGGGGAGTCTGTATTGTGCGGAGACTGTATTGTTGTAAGACTGTATTGTGGGGAAGACTGTATTGTGGGGAGACTGTATTGTTGTGAGACAATTCTTATGGGACTGTATTGTTGTGAGACTGTATTGTGGGGAGACTGTATTGTGGGGAGACTGTATTGTTGTGAGACTCTATTGTTGTGAGACTGTATTGTTGTGAGACTGTATTGTGGAGAGACTGTATTGTTGTGAGACTGTATTGTTGTGAGACTGTATTGTTGTGAGACTGTACTGTGGGGAGACTGTATTGTTGTGAGACTGTATTGTTGTGAGACTTAATTGTTGTGAGACTGTATTGTGGGGAGACTGTATTGTAGGGAGACTGTATTGTTGTAAGACTGTATTGTGGGGGAGACTGTATTGTTGTGAGACTGTATTGTGGGGAGACTGTATTGTGGGAAGACTGTATTGTTGTGAGACTGTATTGTTGTGAGATTGTATCGTGGGGAAACTGTATTGTTGTGAGACTGTATTGTGGGGAGACTGTATTGTGGGAAGACTGTATGGTTGTGAGACTGTATTGTTGTGAGATTGTATCGTGGGGAGACTGTATTGTTGTGAGACTGTATTGTGGGGAGACTGTATTGTTGTGAAACTGTGTTGTGGGGAGACTGTATTGTGGGGAGACTGTATTGCTGTGAGACTGTATTGTTGTGAGACTCTATTGTGAGGAGACTGTATTGTTGTGAGACTGAATTGTTGTGGGACTGTATTGTGGGGAGACTGAATTGTTGTGAGACTGAATTGTTGTGAGACTGTACTGTGGGGGAAACTGTATTGTTGTGAGACTGTATTGTTGTGAGTCTGTATTGTGGGGAGGCTGTATTGTGGGGAGACTGTATTATTGTGAGACTGTATTGTGGGGAGACTGTATTATAGGGAGACTGTATTGTTGTAAGACTTCATTGTAAGGAAAACTGTATTGTTGTGAGACTGTGTTGTGTAGAAACTGTATTGTTGTGAGACTGTATTGTGGAGAGACTGTATTGTAGGGAGACTGTATTGTTGTAAGACTGTATTGTGGGGGAGACTGTATTGTTGTGAGACTGTATTGTTGTGAGACTGTATTGTTGTGAGACTGTATTGTGGGGAGACTGTATTGTTGTGAGACTTTATTGTTGTGAGACTGTATTGTGGGGAGACTGTATTGTTGTGAAACTCTATTGTGGGGAGACTGTATTGCGAGACTGTACTGTTGTGAGAATGTACTGTGGGGAGACTGTATTGTTGTGAGACTATTGTTGTGAGACTGAATTTTTGTGAGACTGTATTGTGGGGAGACTGTATTGTAGGGAGACTGTATTGTTGTAAGACTGTATTGTGGGGGAGATTGTATTGTTGTGAGACTGTATTGTTGTGAGACTGAATTGTTGTGAGGCTGTATGGTTGGGAGACTGTATTGTGGGGAGACGGTATTGTTGTGAGACAATTCTTGTGAAACTGTATTGTTCTTAGACTGTATTGTGGGGAGACTATATTGTAGGAAGACTGTATTGTTGTTAGACTGTACTGTTGTGAGACTGTATTGTAGGGAGACTGTATTGTTGTGAGACTGTATTGTAGTGAGACTGTATTGTAGGGAGACTGTATTGTTGTGAGACTGTATTGTTGTCAGACTGTATTGTTGTGAGACTGTGTTATGGGGAGACTGTATTGCTGTGAGACTGTATTGTTGTGAGACTCTATTGTATTGTTGTGAGACTGAATTGTTGTGGGACTGTGTTGTGGGGAGACTGTATTGTTGTGAGACTGAATTGTTGTGAGACTGTATTGTGGGGAGACTGTATTGTTGTGAGACTGTATTGTTGTGAGACTGTATGGTTGTGAGACTGTATTGTTGTGAGACTGTATTGTTGTGAGGGTGTTTTGTGGGGAGACTGTATTGTGGGGAGACTGTATTATGGGGAGACTGTATGGTTGTGTGACTTTTTTGTTGTGAGACTTTACTGATGTGAGACTATTGTGGGGAGACTATTTTGTTGAGAAACTGTATTGTTATGAGACTGTATTGTTGTGAGACTGTATTGTTGTAAGACTGTACTGTGGTGAGACTTTATTGTTGTGTGACTGTATTGTTGTGAGACTGTATTTTTGTAAGACTGTATTGTTGTGAGATTGTATTGTGGGGAGACTGTATTGTAGGGAAACTGTATTGTTGAGTGACTGTATTGTGGGGAGACTGTATTGTTGTGAGACTGTATTGTTGTGAGACTGTAATGTTGTGAGACTGTATTGTTGTGAGAGGGTATTGTGGGGAGACTGTATTATTAGGAGACTGTATTGTTGTGAGACTGTATTGTTGGGATACGGTATTATTATTAGAGACTGTATTGTTGTGAGACTGTATTGTAGGGAGGCTGTATTGTTGTGAGACTGTATTTTTGTGAGGCTGTATTGTTGTGAGACTGTATTGTGGGGAGACTGTATTGTGGGGAGACTGCATTGATGTGAGACTGTATTGTTGTGAGACTGTATTGTTGTGAGACTGTATTGTTGTGAGGCTGTATTGGGGGAAAATGTATTGTTGGGAGACTGTATTATGGGCAGACTGTATTGTTGTGTGACTGTATTGTTGTGAGACTTTACTGTTGTGAGACTGTATTGTGGGGAGAATATTTTGTTGAGAGACTGTATTGTGGGGAGACTGTATTGTTGTGAGACTGTTTTCTTATGAGACTGTATTGTTGTGAGACTGTATTGTTGTAAGACTGTATAGTGGTGAGACTGTATTGTTGTGTGACTGCATTGTGGGGAGACTGTATTATTATTAGAGACTGTATTGTTGTGAAACTGTATTGTAGGGAGGCTGTATTGTAGTGAGACTGTATTTTTGTGAGGCTGTATTGTTGTGAGACTGTATTGTGGTGAGACTGTATTGTGGGGAGACTGTATTGATGTGAGACTGTATTGATGTGAGATTGTATTGAGGGGAGACTGAATTGTGGGAAGAATGTATTGCTGTGTGATTGTATTGTTGTGAGACTGTATTGTTGTGGGACTGTATTGTTGTGAGACTGTATTGTTGTGAGAGTGTATTGTGGGGAGAATGTATTGTTGGGAGACTGTATTATGGGCAGACTGTATTGTTGTGTGACTGTATTGTTGTGAGACTGTATTGTTGTGAGACTGTATTGTGGGAAGAATGTATTGTTGTGAGACTGTATTGTTGTGAGACTGAATTGTTGTGAGGCTGTATTGTTGTTAGACTGTATTGTGGGGAGACTGTATTGTTGTGAGACTGTATTGTGGGGAGACTGTATTGTGGGGAGACTGTATTGTTGTGAGACTGTATTGTTGTGAGACTGTATTGTTGTGAGACAGTATTGTTGTGAGACTCTATTGTGAGGAGACTGTATTGTTGTGAGACTGAATTGTTGTGGGACTGTATTGTGGGGAGACTGTATTGTTGTGAGACTGAATTGTTGTGAGACTGTATTGTGGGGAGACTGTATTGTTGTGAGACAATTGTTGTGAGACTGTATTGTTGTGAGACTGTATTGTGGGGAGACTGTATTGTGGGAAGACTGTATTGTTGTGAGAATGTATTGTTGTGAGACTGTATTGTGGCGAGACTGTATTGTTGTGAGACTGTATTGTTGTGAGACTGTATTGTGGGGAGACTGTATTGTTGTGAAACTGTATTGTGGGGAGACTGTATTGTTGTGAGACTGTACTGTTGTGAGAATGTACTGTGGTGAGACTGTATTGTTGTGAGACTGAATTGTTGTGAGACTGTATTGTGGGGAGACTGTATTGTAGGGAGACTGTATTGTTGTAAGACTGTATTGTGGGGGAGACTGTATTGTTGTGAGACTGTATTGTTGTGAGACTGAATTGTTGTGAGGCTGTATTGTTGTGAGACTGTATTGTTGTGAGACTGTATTGTGGGGAGACTGTATTGTGGGAAGGCTGTATTGTTGTGAGACTGTATTGTTGTGAGATTGTATCGTGGGGAGACTGTATTGTTGTGAGACTGTATTGTGGGAAGACTGTATTGTTGTGAAACTGTATTGTGGGGAGACTGTATTGTTGTGAGACTGTACTGTTGCGAGACTGTACTGTGGGAAGACTGTATTGTTGTGAGAGTGTATTGTTGTGAGACTGAATTGTTGTGAGACTGTATTAATGTGAAACTGTATTGTGGGAAGACTGTATTCTTGTGAGACTGTATTGTTGTGAGACTGTATTGTGGGGAGAATGTACTGCTGTGAGACTGTATTGTTGTGAGACTGTACTGTTGTGAGACTGTAATGTGGGGAGACTGTATTGTTGTGAGACAATTGTTGTGAGACTGTATTGTTGTGAGACTGTATTGTGGGGAGACTGTATTGTGGGAAGACTGTATTGTTGTGAGAATGTATTGTTGTGAGACTGTATTGTGGCGAGACTGTATTGTTGTGAGACTGTATTGTTGTGAGACTGTATTGTGGGGAGACTGTATTGTTGTGAAACTGTATTGTGGGGAGACTGTACTGTTGTGAGACTGTACTGTTGTGAGAATGTACTGTGGGGAGACTGTATTGTTGTGAGACTGTATTGTTGTGAGACTAAATTGTTGTGAGACTGTATTGTGGGGGAAACTGTATTGTTGTGAGACTGTTTTGTTGTGAGACTGTATTGTTGTGAGACTGTATTGTTGTGAGACTGAATTGTTGTGAGACTGTATTGTGGGGAGAATGTACTGCTGTGAGACTGTATTGTTGTGAGACTGTATTGTAGGGAGATTGTATTGTTGTGAGACTGAATTGTTGTGAGACTGTATTGTGGGGAGACTGTATTGTGCAGAGACTGTGTTGTTGTAAGACTGTAGTGTTGTGAGATTGTATTGTTGTGAGACTGAATTGTTGTGAGGCTGTATTGTTGTTAGACTGTATTGTGGGGAGACTGTATTGTTGTGAGACTGTATTGTGGGGAGACTGTATTGTGGAGAGACTGTATTGTTGTGAGACTGTATTGTTGTGAGACTGTATTGTTGTGAGACAGTATTGTTGTGAGACTCTATTGTGAGGAGACTGTATTGTTGTGAGACTGAATTGTTGTGGGACTGTATTGTGGGGAGATTGTATTGTTGTGAGACTGAATTGTTGTGAGACTGTATTGTGGGGAGACTGTATTGTTGTGAGACAATTGTTGTGAGACTGAATTGTTGTGAGGCTGTATTGTGGGGAGACTGTATTGTGGGAAGACTGTATTGTTGTGAGAATGTATTGTTGTGAGACTGTATTGTGGCGAGACTGTATTGTTGTGAGACTGTATTGTTGTGAGACTGTATTGTGGGGAGACTGTATTGTTGTGAAACTGTATTGTGGGGAGACTGTATTGTTGTGAGACTGTACTGTTGTGAGAATGTACTGTGGTGAGACTGTATTGTTGTGAGACTGAATTGTTGTGAGACTGTATTGTGGGGAGACTGTATTGTAAGGAGACTGTATTGTTGTAAGACTGTATTGTGGGGGAGACTGTATTGTTGTGAGACTGTATTGTTGTGAGACTGAATTGTTGTGAGGCTGTATTGTTGTGAGACTGTATTGTTGTGAGACTGTATTGTGGGGAGACTGTATTGTGGGGAGACTGTATTGTTGTGAAACTGTATTGTGGGGAGACTGAATTGTTGTGAGACTGTATTAATGTGAAACTGTATTGTGGGAAGACTGTATTCTTGTGAGACTGTATTGTTGTGAGACTGTATTGTGGGGAGAATGTACTGCTGTGAGACTTTATTGTTGTGAGACTGTACTGTTGTGAGACTGTAATGTAGGGAGACTGTATTGTTGCGAGACTGTATTGTGGGGAGACTGTATTGTGGGGAGACTGTATTGTTGTGAAACTGTATTGTGGGGAGACTGAATTGTTGTGAGACTGTATTGTGGGGAGAATTTACTGCTGTGAGACTGTATTGTTGTGAAACTGTATTGTAGGAAGAATGTATTGTTGTGAGACTGTATTGTTGTGAGACTGTATTGTTGTGAGACTGTATTGTGGGAAGAATGTATTGTTGTGAGACTGTATTTTTGTGAGACTGTATTGTAGGGAGACTGTATTGTTGTGAGACTGAATTGTTGTGAGACTGTATTGTTGGGAGACTGTATTGTGCGGAGACTGTATTTTTGTAAGACTGTATTGTGGGGAAGACTGTATTGTTGTGAGATTGTATTGTTGTGAGACTGAATTGTTGTGAGGCTGTATTGTTGTTAGACTGTATTGTGGGGAGACTGTATTGTTGTGAGACAATTCTTATGGGACTGTATTGTTGTGAGACTGTAATGTGGGGAGACTGTATTGTGGGGAGACTGTATTGTTGTGAGACTGTATTGTTGTGAGACTGTATTGTTGTGAGACTGTATTGTGGGGAGACTGTATTGCCGTGAGAGTCTATTGCTGTGAGACTCAATTGTGAGGAGACTGTATTGTTGTGAGACTGAATTGTTGTGGGACTGTATTGTGGGGAGACTGTATTGTTGTGAGACTGAATTGTTGTGAGACTGTATTGTGGAGAAAACTGTATTCTTGTGAGACTGTATTGTTATGAGACTGAATTGTTGTGAGGATGTATTGCTTAGAGACTGTATTGTGGGGAGACTGTATTGTTGTGAGACAATTGTTGTGAGACTGTATTGTTATGAGACTGTATTGTGGGAAGACTGTATTGTGGGAAGACTGTATTGTTGTGAGAATGTATTGTTGTGAGACTAAATTGTTGTGAGACTGTATTGTGGGGGAAACTGTATTGTTGTGAGACTGTTTTGTTGAGAGACTGTATTGTTTTGTCACTGTATTGTTGTGAGACTGAATTGTTGTGAGACTGTATTGTGGGGAGTCTGTATTGTGCGGAGACTGTATTGTTGTAAGACTGTATTGTGGGGAAGACTGTATTGTGGGGAGACTGTATTGTTGTGAGACAATTCTTATGGGACTGTATTGTTGTGAGACTGTATTGTGGGGAGACTGTATTGTGGGGAGACTGTATTGTTGTGAGACTCTATTGTTGTGAGACTGTATTGTTGTGAGACTGTATTGTGGAGAGACTGTATTGTTGTGAGACTGTATTGTTGTGAGACTGTATTGTTGTGAGACTGTACTGTGGGGAGACTGTATTGTTGTGAGACTGTATTGTTGTGAGACTTAATTGTTGTGAGACTGTATTGTGGGGAGACTGTATTGTAGGGAGACTGTATTGTTGTAAGACTGTATTGTGGGGGAGACTGTATTGTTGTGAGACTGTATTGTGGGGAGACTGTATTGTGGGAAGACTGTATTGTTGTGAGACTGTATTGTTGTGAGATTGTATCGTGGGGAAACTGTATTGTTGTGAGACTGTATTGTGGGGAGACTGTATTGTGGGAAGACTGTATTGTTGTGAGACTGTATTGTTGTGAGATTGTATCGTGGGGAGACTGTATTGTTGTGAGACTGTATTGTGGGGAGACTGTATTGTTGTGAAACTGTGTTGTGGGGAGACTGTATTGTGGGGAGACTGTATTGCTGTGAGACTGTATTGTTGTGAGACTCTATTGTGAGGAGACTGTATTGTTGTGAGACTGAATTGTTGTGGGACTGTATTGTGGGGAGACTGAATTGTTGTGAGACTGAATTGTTGTGAGACTGTACTGTGGGGGAAACTGTATTGTTGTGAGACTGTATTGTTGTGAGTCTGTATTGTGGGGAGGCTGTATTGTGGGGAGACTGTATTATTGTGAGACTGTATTGTGGGGAGACTGTATTATAGGGAGACTGTATTGTTGTAAGACTTCATTGTAAGGAAAACTGTATTGTTGTGAGACTGTGTTGTGTAGAAACTGTATTGTTGTGAGACTGTATTGTGGAGAGACTGTATTGTAGGGAGACTGTATTGTTGTAAGACTGTATTGTGGGGGAGACTGTATTGTTGTGAGACTGTATTGTTGTGAGACTGTATTGTTGTGAGACTGTATTGTGGGGAGACTGTATTGTTGTGAGACTTTATTGTTGTGAGACTGTAATGTGGGGAGACTGTATTGTTGTGAAACTCTATTGTGGGAAGACTGTATTGCGAGACTGTACTGTTGTGAGAATGTACTGTGGGGAGACTGTATTGTTGTGAGACTATTGTTGTGAGACTGAATTTTTGTGAGACTGTATTGTGGGGAGACTGTATTGTAGGGAGACTGTATTGTTGTAAGACTGTATTGTGGGGGAGATTGTATTGTTGTGAGACTGTATTGTTGTGAGACTGAATTGTTGTGAGGCTGTATGGTTGGGAGACTGTATTGTGGGGAGACGGTATTGTTGTGAGACAATTCTTGTGAAACTGTATTGTTCTTAGACTGTATTGCGGGGAGACTATATTGTAGGAAGACTGTATTGTTGTTAGACTGTACTGTTGTGAGACTGTATTGTAGGGAGACTGTATTGTTGTGAGACTGTATTGTAGTGAGACTGTATTGTAGGGAGACTGTATTGTTGTCAGACTGTATTGTTGTGAGACTGTGTTATGGGGAGACTGTATTGCTGTGAGACTGTATTGTTGTGAGACTCTATTGTATTGTTGTGAGACTGAATTGTTGTGGGACTGTGTTGTGGGGAGACTGTATTGTTGTGAGACTGAATTGTTGTGAGACTGTATTGTGGGGAGACTGTATTGTTGTGAGACTGTATTGTTGTGAGACTGTATGGTTGTGAGACTGTATTGTTGTGAGACTGTATTGTTGTGAGGGTGTTTTGTGGGGAGACTGTATTGTGGGGAGACTGTATTATGGGGAGACTGTATGGTTGTGTGACTTTTTTGTTGTGAGACTTTACTGATGTGAGACTATTGTGGGGAGACTATTTTGTTGAGAAACTGTATTGTTATGAGACTGTATTGTTGTGAGACTGTATTGTTGTAAGACTGTACTGTGGTGAGACTTTATTGTTGTGTGACTGTATTGTTGTGAGACTGTATTTTTGTAAGACTGTATTGTTGTGAGATTGTATTGTGGGGAGACTGTATTGTAGGGAAACTGTATTGTTGAGTGACTGTATTGTGGGGAGACTGTATTGTTGTGAGACTGTATTGTTGTGAGACTGTAATGTTGTGAGAATGTATTGTTGTGAGAGGGTATTGTGGGGAGACTGTATTATTAGGAGACTGTATTGTTGTGAGACTGTATTGTTGGGATACGGTATTATTATTAGAGACTGTATTGTTGTGAGACTGTATTGTAGGGAGGCTGTATTGTTGTGAGACTGTATTTTTGTGAGGCTGTATTGTTGTGAGACTGTATTGTGGGGAGACTGTATTGTGGGGAGACTGCATTGATGTGAGACTGTATTGTTGTGAGACTGTATTGTTGTGAGACTGTATTGTTGTGAGGCTGTATTGGGGGAAAATGTATTGTTGGGAGACTGTATTATGGGCAGACAGTATTGTTGTGTGACTGTATTGTTGTGAGACTTTACTGTTGTGAGACTGTATTGTGGGGAGAATATTTTGTTGAGAGACTGTATTGTGGGGAGACTGTATTGTTGTGAGACTGTTTTCTTATGAGACTGTATTGTTGTGAGACTGTATTGTTGTAAGACTGTATAGTGGTGAGACTGTATTGTTGTGTGACTGCATTGTGGGGAGACTGTATTATTATTAGAGACTGTATTGTTGTGAAACTGTATTGTAGGGAGGCTGTATTGTAGTGAGACTGTATTTTTGTGAGGCTGTATTGTTGTGAGACTGTATTGTGGTGAGACTGTATTGTGGGGAGACTGTATTGATGTGAGACTGTATTGATGTGAGATTGTATTGAGGGGAGACTGAATTGTGGGGAGAATGTATTGCTGTTTGATTGTATTGTTGTGAGACTGTATTGTTGTGAGACTGTATTGTTGTGAGACTGTATTGTTGTGAGACTGTATTGTGGGGAGAATGTATTGTTGGGAGACTGTATTATGGGCAGACTGTATTGTTGTGTGACTGTATTGTTGTGAGACTGTATTGTTGTGAGACTGTATTGTGGGAAGAATGTATTGTTGTGAGACTGTATTGTTGTGAGACTGAATTGTTGTGAGGCTGTATTGTTGTTAGACTGTATTGTGGGGAGACTGTATTGTTGTGAGACTGTATTGTGGGGAGACTGTATTGTGGGGAGACTGTATTGTTGTGAGACTGTATTGTTGTGAGACTGTATTGTTGTGAGACAGTATTGTTGTGATACTCTATTGTGAGGAGACTGTATTGTTGTGAGACTGAATTGTTGTGGGACTGTATTGTGGGGAGACTGTATTTTTGTGAGACTGAATTGTTGTGAGACTGTATTGTGGGGAGACTGTATTGTTGTGAGACAATTGTTGTGAGACTGTATTGTTGTGAGACTGTATTGTGGGGAGACTGTATTGTGGGAAGACTGTATTGTTGTGAGAATGTATTGTTGTGAGACTGTATTGTGGCGAGACTGTATTGTTGTGAGACTGTATTGTTGTGAGACTGTATTGTGGGGAGACTGTATTGTTGTGAAACTGTATTGTGGGGAGACTGTATTGTTGTGAGACTGTACTGTTGTGAGAATGTACTGTGGTGAGACTGTGTTGTTGTGAGACTGAATTGTTGTGAGACTGTATTGTGGGGAGACTGTATTGTAGGGAGACTGTATTGTTGTAAGACTGTATTGTGGGGGAGACTGTATTGTTGTGAGACTGTATTGTTGTGAGACTGAATTGTTGTGAGGCTGTATTGTTGTGAGACTGTATTGTTGTGAGACTGTATTGTGGGGAGACTGTATTGTGGGAAGGCTGTATTGTTGTGAGACTGTATTGTTGTGAGATTGTATCGTGGGGAGACTGTATTGTTGTGAGACTGTATTGTGGGAAGACTGTATTGTTGTGGAACTGTATTGTGGGGAGACTGTATTGTTGTGAGACTGTACTGTTGTGAGACTGTACTGTGGGAAGACTGTATTGTTGTGAGAGTGTATTGTTGTGAGACTGAATTGTTGTGAGACTGTATTAATGTGAAACTGTATTGTGGGAAGACTGTATTCTTGTGAGACTGTATTGTTGTGAGACTGTATTGTGGGGAGAATATACTGCTGTGAGACTGTATTGTTGTGAGACTGTGCTGTTGTGAGACTGTAATGTAGGGAGACTGTATTGTTGCGAGACTGTATTGTGGGGAGACTGTATTGTGGGGAGACTGTATTGTTGTGAAACTGTATTGTGGGGAGACTGAATTGTTGTGAGACTGTATTGTGGGGAGAATTTACTGCTGTGAGACTGTATTGTTGTGAAACTGTATTGTAGGAAGAATGTATTGTTGTGAGACTGTATTGTTGTGAGACTGTATTGTTGTGAGACTGTATTGTGGGAAGAATGTATTGTTGTGAGACTGTATTTTTGTGAGACTGTATTGTAGGGAGACTGTATTGTTGTGAGACTGAATTGTTGTGAGACTGTATTGTGGGGAGACTGTATTGTGCGGAGACTGTATTTTTGTAAGACTGTATTGTGGGGAAGACTGTATTGTTGTGAGATTGTATTGTTGTGAGACTGAATTGTTGTGAGGCTGTATTGTTGTTAGACTGTATTGTGGGGAGACTGTATTGTTGTGAGACAATTCTTATGGGACTGTATTGTTGTGAGACTGTAATGTGGGGAGACTGTATTGTGGGGAGACTGTATTGTTGTGAGACTGTATTGTTGTGAGACTGTATTGTTGTGAGACTGTATTGTGGGGAGACTGTATTGCCGTGAGAGTCTATTGTTGTGAGACTCTATTGTGAGGAGACTGTATTGTTGTGAGACTGAATTGTTGTGGGACTGTATTGTGGGGAGACTGTATTGTTGTGAGACTGAATTGTTGTGAGACTGTATTGTGGAGAAAACTGTATTCTTGTGAGACTGTATTGTTATGAGACTGAATTGTTGTGAGGATGTATTGCTGAGAGACTGTATTGTTGTGAGACAATTGTTGTGAGACTGTATTGTTATGAGACTGTATTGTGGGAAGACTGTATTGTGGGAAGACTGTATTGTTGTGAGAATGTATTGTTGTGAGACTAAATTGTTGTGAGACTGTATTGTGGGGGAAACTGTATTGTTGTGAGACTGTTTTGTTGAGAGACTGTATTGTTTTGTCACTGTATTGTTGTGAGACTGAATTGTTGTGAGACTGTATTGTGGGGAGTCTGTATTGTGCGGAGACTGTATTGTTGTAAGACTGTATTGTGGGGAAGACTGTATTGTGGGGAGACTGTATTGTTGTGAGACAATTCTTATGGGACTGTATTGTTGTGAGACTGTATTGTGGGGAGACTGTATTGTGGGGAGACTGTATTGTTGTGAGACTCTATTGTTGTGAGACTGTATTGTTGTGAGACTGTATTGTGGAGAGACTGTATTGTTGTGAGACTGTATTGTTGTGAGACTGTATTGTTGTGAGACTGTACTGTGGGGAGACTGTATTGTTGTGAGACTGTATTGTTGAGAGACTTAATTGTTGTGAGACTGTATTGTGGGGAGACTGTATTGTAGGGAGACTGTATTGTTGTAAGACTGTATTGTGGGGGAGACTGTATTGTTGTGAGACTGTATTGTGGGGAGACTGTATTGTGGGAAGACTGTATTGTTGTGAGACTGTATTGTTGTGAGATTGTATCGTGGGGAAACTGTATTGTTGTGAGACTGTATTGTGGGGAGACTGTATTGTGGGAAGACTGTATTGTTGTGAGACTGTATTGTTGTGAGATTGTATCGTGGGGAGACTGTATTGTTGTGAGACTGTATTGTGGGGAGACTGTATTGTTGTGAAACTGTGTTGTGGGGAGACTGTATTGTGGGGAGACTGTATTGCTGTGAGACTGTATTGTTGTGAGACTCTATTGTGAGGAGACTGTATTGTTGTGAGACTGAATTGTTGTGGGACTGTATTGTGGGGAGACTGAATTGTTGTGAGACTGAATTGTTGTGAGACTGTACTGTGGGGGAAACTGTATTGTTGTGAGACTGTTTTTTTGTGAGACTCTATTGTTTTGTCACTGTATTGTTGTGAGACTGTATTGTTGTGAGTCTGTATTGTGGGGAGGCTGTATTGTGGGGAGACTGTATTATTGTGAGACTGTATTGTGGGGAGACTGTATTATAGGGAGACTGTATTGTTGTAAGACTTCATTGTAAGGAAAACTGTATTGTTGTGAGACTGTGTTGTGTAGAAACTGTATTGTTGTGAGACTGTATTGTGGAGAGACTGTATTGTAGGGAGACTGTATTGTTGTAAGACTGTATTGTGGGGGAGACTGTATTGTTGTGAGACTGTATTGTTGTGAGACTGTATTGTTGTGAGACTGTATTGTGGGGAGACTGTATTGTTGTGAGACTTTATTGTTGTGAGACTGTATTGTGGGGAGACTGTATTGTTGTGAAACTCTATTGTGGGGAGACTGTATTGCGAGACTGTACTGTTGTGAGAATGTACTGTGGGGAGACTGTATTGTTGTGAGACTATTGTTGTGAGACTGTATTGTTGTGAGACTGTATTGTTGTGAGACTGTGTTATGGGGAGACTGTATTGCTGTGAGACTGTATTGTTGTGAGACTCTATTGTATTGTTGTGAGACTGAATTGTTGTGGGACTGTGTTGTGGGGAGACTGTATTGTTGTGAGACTGAATTGTTGTGAGACTGTATTGTGGGGAGACTGTATTGTTGTGAGACTGTATTGTTGTGAGACTGTATGGTTGTGAGACTGTATTGTTGTGAGACTGTATTGTTGTGAGGGTGTTTTGTGGGGAGACTGTATTGTGGGGAGACTGTATTATGGGGAGACTGTATGGTTGTGTGACTTTTTTGTTGTGAGACTTTACTGATGTGAGACTATTGTGGGGAGACTATTTTGTTGAGAAACTGTATTGTTATGAGACTGTATTGTTGTGAGACTGTATTGTTGTAAGACTGTACTGTGGTGAGACTTTATTGTTGTGTGACTGTATTGTTGTGAGACTGTATTTTTGTAAGACTGTATTGTTGTGAGATTGTATTGTGGGGAGACTGTATTGTAGGGAAACTGTATTGTTGAGTGACTGTATTGTGGGGAGACTGTATTGTTGTGAGACTGTATTGTTGTGAGACTGTATTGTAGGGAGGCTGTATTGTTGTGAGACTGTATTTTTGTGAGGCTGTATTGTTGTGAGACTGTATTGTGGGGAGACTGTATTGTGGGGAGACTGTATTGATGTGAGACTGTATTGTTGTGAGACTGTATTTTTGTAAGACTGTATTGTTGTGAGATTGTATTGTGGGGAGACTGTATTGTAGGGAAACTGTATTGTTGAGTGACTGTATTGTGGGGAGACTGTATTGTTGTGAGACTGTATTGTTGTGAGACTGTATTGTAGGGAGGCTGTATTGTTGTGAGACTGTATTTTTGTGAGGCTGTATTGTTGTGAGACTGTATTGTGGGGAGACTGTATTGTGGGGAGACTGTATTGATGTGAGACTGTATTGTTGTGAGACTGTATTGTTGTGAGACTGTATTGTTGTGAGGCTGTATTGGGGGAAAATGTATTGTTGGGAGACTGTATTATGGGCAGACTGTATTGTTGTGTGACTGTAGTGTTGTGAGACTTTACTGTTGTGAGACTGTATTGTGGGGAGAATATTTTGTTGAGAGACTGTATTGTGGGGAGACTGTATTGTTGTGAGACTGTTTTCTTATGAGACTGTATTGTTGTGAGACTGTATTGTTGTAAGACTGTATAGTGGTGAGACTGTATTGTTGTGTGACTGTATTGTGGGGAGACTGTATTATTATTAGAGACTGTATTGTTGTGAAACTGTATTGTAGGGAGGCTGTATTGTAGTGAGACTGTATTTTTGTGAGGCTGTATTGTTGTGAGACTGTATTGTGGTGAGACTGTATTGTGGGGAGACTGTATTGATGTGAGACTGTATTGATGTGAGATTGTATTGAGGGGAGACTGAATTGTGGGGAGAATGTATTGCTGTGTGATTGTATTGTTGTGAGACTGTATTGTTGTGAGACTGTATTGTTGTGAGACTGTATTGTTGTGAGACTGTATTGTGGGGAGAATGTATTGTTGGGAGACTGTATTATGGGTAGACTGTATTGTTGTGTGACTGTATTGTTGTGAGACTCTACTGTTGTGAGACTGTATATTAGTGAGACTGTATTGTTGTGTGACTGTATTCTTATGAGACTGTATTGTTGTGAGACTGTATTGTTGTAAGACTGTATAGTAGTGAGACTGTATTGTTGTGTGACTGTATTGTGGGGAGAATGTATTATCGGGTGACTGCATTGTTGTGTGACTGAATTGTTGCGAGACTGTATTGTTGTGGGAATGTATTGTTGTGAGACTGTATTGTGGGGAGACTGTATTGTAGGGAAACTGTATTATTGTGTGACCGTATTGTGGGGAGAATGTATTGTTGTGAGACTGTATTGTTGTGAGACTGTATTGTGGGAAGACTGTAATTTTAGCAGACTGTATTGTTGTGAGACATTATTGTAGGGGGGCTGAATTGTTGAGACTGTATTTTTGTAAGACTGTATTGTTGTGAGATTGTATTGTTGTGAGACTGTATTGTGGGGAGACTGTATTATTAGGAGATTGTATTGTTGTGAGACTATATTGTAGGGAGGCTGTATTGTTGTGAGACAGTATTGTTGAGAGACTGTATTGTTGTGAGACTGTATTGTGGGGAGACTGTATTGTGGGGAGACTGTATTGTTGTGTGTCTGTATTGTTGTGAGACTGTATTGTAGGGAGGCTGTATTGTGGTAAGACTGTATTGTTGTGAGACTGTATTGTGGGGGATGACTGTATTATTAGGAAACAGTTTTGTCGTGAGACTGTATTGTGGTGATACTGTATTGTTGTGAGACTGTATTGTTGTGAGACTGTATTCTTGTGATACTGTATTGTTATGATACTGTATTGTTGTGAGACTGTATTTTTGGGAGACTGTATTTTAGGGAGACTGTATTGTTGTGATACTGTATTGTTCTGAGACTGTATTGTTGTGAGACTGTATTTTGGGGGGACTGTTTGGTGGGGAGACTGTATTGTTGTGAGACTTTATTGTGGGGAGATTGTATGGTTGTGAGACTGTATTGTTGTGAGACTGTACTGTGGGGAGACTGTATTGTTGTGAGACTGTATTGTTGTGAGACGGTGTTGTTAACAGACTATTTTGTTGTGAGACTGTATTGTGAGGAGACTGTATTGTGGGGAGACTGTATTGTAGGGAAACTGTGTTGTGGTGAGACTGTATTGTGGGGAGACTGTATTGTTGTGATACTCTATTGTTGTGAGAATGTAATGTTGTGAGACTGTGTTGTTGTGAGACTGTATTGTTGTGAGACTGTATTGTTGTGAGACTGTATTCTAGGGAGGCTGTATTGTTGTGAGATTGTATTGTTGTGAGACTGTATTGTTAAGAGACTGTATTATTAGGAGACTGTATTGTTGTGAGACTGTATTGTTCTGAGACTGTATTGAGGTTAGACTGTATTGTGGGGAGACTGTATTGTTGTGTGACTGTATTGTTGTGATAATGTATTGTAGAGAGACTGTGTTGTGGGGAGACTGTATTATGGGGAGACTGTATTGTTGTTTGACTGTACTGTTGTGAGACTTTTCTGTTGTGAGACTTTATTGTTGTGAGACTGTATTGTGGGGAGACTGTATTGTCGGGTGACTGTATTGTTGTGTGACTGAATTGTTGTGAGACTGTATTGTTGTGTGACTGTATTGTTGTGAGGTTGTATTGTGGGGAGACTGTATTGCAGGGAAACTGAATTATTGTGTGTCTGTATTGTGGGGAGAATGTATTGTTGAGAGACTGTATTGTTGTGAGACTGTATTGTAGGGAGGCTTTATTGTTGTGAGATTGTATTGTTGTGAGACTGTATTGTGAGGAGACTGTATTATTAGGAGACTGTGTTGTTGTGAGACATTATTGTAGGGAGGCTGTATTGTTGTTAGACTGTATTGTTGTGAGACTGTATTTTTGTGAGATTGTATTGTTGTGAGACTGTATTGTGGGGAGACTGTATTATTAGGAGATTGTATTGTTGTGAGACTGTATTGTAGGGAGGCTGTATTGTTGTGAGACTGTATTGTTGTGAGACTGTATTGTTGTGTGACTGAATTGTTGTGAGACTGTTATGTTGTGAGACTGTATTGTAGGGAGGCTGTATTGTTGTGAGATTGTATTGTTGTGAGACTGTATTGTGGGGGTGACTGAATTATTAGGAAACTGTTTTGTTGTGAGACTATATTGTTGTGATACTGTATTGTTGTGAGACTGTATTGTTGTGAGACTGTATTGTGGGGAGACTATATTGTAAGGAGACTGTATTGTTGTGAGACTGTATTGTTGTGATACTGTATTGTTATGGAGACTGTATTGTTGTGAGACTGTATTTTTGGGAGACTGTATTGTGGGGAGACTGTATTGTTGTGTGTCTGTATTGTTGTGAGACTGTATTGTAGGGAGGCTGTATTGTGGTAAGATTGTATTGTTGTGAGACTGTATTGTGGGGGATGACTGTATTATTAGGAAACAGTTTTGTCGTGAGACTGTATTGTGGTGATACTGTATTGTTGTGAGACTGTATTGTTGTGAGACTGTATTCTTGTGATACTGTATTGTTATGGAGACTGTATTGTCGTGAGACTGTATTTTTGGGAGACTGTATTTTAGGGAGACGGTATTGTTGTGATACTGTATTGTTGTGAGACTGTACTGTGGGGCGACTGTATTGTTGTGAGACTGTATTGTTGTGAGACAGTATTAATGTATGACTGTATTGTTGTGAGACTGTATTGTGGGGAGACTGTATTGTGGGGAGACTGTATTGCTGTGAGACTGTATTGTTGTGAGACTGTATTGACGTGAGTCTCTATTGTTTTGAGACTGCATTGTTGGGAGACTGTATTTTTGTGAGACTGTATTGTTGTGAGACTGTAGTGTTTTCATACTGTATTGTTGTGAGACTATATTGTTGTGAGAAAGTATTTTTTGGAACTGTATTTTTGGGAGACTGTATTGTTGTGATACTGTATTGTTGTTAGACTGTATTGTTGTAAGACTGAATTGTTGTGAGACTATATTGTGGGGAGACTGTATTGTTGTGAGACTGTATTGTTGTTTGTTTGTATTGTGGGGAGACTGTATTGTTGTGAGACTGTATTGTTGTGAGACTGTATTGTGGGGAGACTGTATTGTTGTGAGACTGTATTGTTGTGAGACTGAATTGTTGTGAGACTGTATTGTTGTGAGACTGTATTGTTATGATAGTGTATTGTTGTGAGATTGAATTGTGGGGAGACTGTATTGTTGTGAGACTGTATTGTGGGGAGAATTTACTGCTGTGAGACTGTATTGTTGTGAAACTGTATTGTAGGAAGAATGTATTGTTGTGAGAGTGTATTGTTGTGAGACTGTATTGTGGGAAGAATGTATTGTTGTGAGACTGAATTGTTGTGAGACTGTATTGTGGGGGGACTGTATTGTGCGGAGACTGTATTTTTGTAAGACTGTATTGTGGGGAAGACTGTATTGTTGTGAGATTGTATTGTTGTGAGACTGAATTGTTGTGAGGCTGTATTGTTGTTAGACTGTATTGTGGGGAGACTGTATTGTTGTGAGACAATTCTTATGGGACTGTATTGTTGTGAGACTGTAATGTGGGGAGACTGTATTGTGGGGAGACTGTATTGTTGTGAGACTGTATTGTTGTGAGACTGTATTGTTGTGAGACTGTATTGTGGGGAGACTGTATTGCCGTGAGAGTCTATTGTTGTGAGACTCTATTGTAAGGAGACTGTATTGTTGTGAGACTGAATTGTTGTGGGACTGTATTGTGGGGAGACTGTATTGTTGTGAGACTGAATTGTTGTGAGACTGTATTGTGGAGAAAACTGTAATCTTGTGAGACTGTATTGTTATGAGACTGAATTGTTGTGAGGCTGTATTGTTGAGAGACTGTATTGTGGGGAGACTGTATTGTTGTGAGACAATTGTTGTGAGACTGTATTGTTATGAGACTGTATTGTGGGAAGACTGTATTGTGGGAAGACTGTATTGTTGTGAGAATGTATTGTTGTGAGACTAAATTGTTGTGAGACTGTATTGTGGGGGAAACTGTATTGTTGTGAGACTGTTTTGTTGAGAGACTGTATTGTTTTGTCACTGTATTGTTGTGAGACTGAATTGTTGTGAGACTGTATTGTGGGGAGTCTGTATTGTGCGGAGACTGTATTGTTGTAAGACTGTATTGTGGGGAAGACTTTATTGTGGGGAGACTGTATTGTTGTGAGACAATTCTTATGGGACTGTATTGTTGTGAGACTGTATTGTGGGGAGACTGTATTGTGGGGAGACTGTATTGTTGTGAGACTCTATTGTTGTGAGACTGTATTGTTGTGAGACTGTATTGTGGAGAGACTGTATTGTTGTGAGACTGTATTGTTGTGAGACTGTATTGTTGTGAGACTGTATTGTTGTGAGACTGTACTGTGGGGAGACTGTATTGTTGTGAGACTGTATTGTTGTGAGACTTAATTGTTGTGAGACTGTATTGTGGGGAGACTGTATTGTAGGGAGACTGTATTGTTGTAAGACTGTATTGTGGGGGAGACTGTATTGTTGTGAGACTGTATTGTGGGGAGACTGTATTGTGGGAAGACTGTATTGTTGTGAGACTGTATTGTTGTGAGATTGTATCGTGGGGAAACTGTATTGTTGTGAGACTGTATTGTGGGGAGACTGTATTGTGGGAAGACTGTATTGTTGTGAGACTGTATTGTTGTGAGATTGTATCGTGGGGAGACTGTATTGTTGTGAGACTGTATTGTGGGGAGACTGTATTGTTGTGAAACTGTGTTGTGGGGAGACTGTATTGTGGGGAGACTGTATTGCTGTGAGACTGTATTGTTGTGAGACTCTATTGTGAGGAGACTGTATTGTTGTGAGACTGAATTGTTGTGGGACTGTATTGTGGGGAGACTGAATTGTTGTGAGACTGAATTGTTGTGAGACTGTACTGTGGGGGAAACTGTATTGTTGTGAGACTGTTTTTTTGTGAGACTGTATTGTTTTGTCACTGTATTGTTGTGAGACTGTATTGTTGTGAGTCTGTATTGTGGGGAGGCTGTATTGTGGGGAGACTGTATTATTGTGAGACTGTATTGTGGGGAGACTGTATTATAGGGAGACTGTATTGTTGTAAGACTTCATTGTAAGGAAAACTGTATTGTTGTGAGACTGTGTTGTGTAGAAACTGTATTGTTGTGAGACTGTATTGTGGAGAGACTGTATTGTAGGGAGACTGTATTGTTGTAAGACTGTATTGTGGGGGAGACTGTATTGTTGTGAGACTGTATTGTTGTGAGACTGTATTGTTGTGAGACTGTATTGTGGGGATACTGTATTGTTGTGAGACTTTATTGTTGTGAGACTGTATTGTGGGGAGACTGTATTGTTGTGAAACTGTATTTTGGGGAGACTGTATTGTTGTGAAACTGTATTGTGGGGAGACTGTATTGCGAGACTGTACTGTTGTGAGAATGTACTGTGGGGAGACTGTATTGTTGTGAGACTATTGTTGTGAGACTGAATTGTTGTGAGACTGTATTGTGGGGAGACTGTATTGTAGGGAGACTGTATTGTTGTAAGACTGTATTGTGGGGGAGATTGTATTGTTGTGAGACTGTATTGTTGTGAGACTGAATTGTTGTGAGGCTGTATGGTTGGGAGACTGTATTGTGGGGAGACGGTATTGTTGTGAGACAATTCTTGTGAAACTGTATTGTTCTTAGACTGTATTGTGGGGAGACTATATTGTAGGAAGACTGTATTGTTGTTAGACTGTACTGTTGTGAGACTGTATTGTAGGGAGACTGTATTGTTGTGAGACTGTATTGTAGTGAGACTGTATTGTAGGGAGACTGTATTGTTGTGAGACTATATTGTTGTGAGACTGTATTGTTGTGAGACTGTGTTATGGGGAGACTGTATTGCTGTGAGACTGTATTGTTGTGAGACTCTATTGTATTGTTGTGAGACTGAATTGTTGTGGGACTGTGTTGTGGGGAGACTGTATTGTTGTGAGACTGAATTGTTGTGAGACTGTATTGTGGGGAGACTGTATTGTTGTGAGACTGTATTGTTGTGAGACTGTATGGTTGTGAGACTGTATTGTTGTGAGACTGTATTGTTGGGAGGGTGTATTGTGGGGAGACTGTATTGTGGGGAGACTGTATTATGGGGAGACTGTATGGTTGTGTGACTTTTTTGTTGTGAGACTTTACTGATGTGAGACTATTGTGGGGAGACTATTTTGTTGAGAAACTGTATTGTTATGAGACTGTATTGTTGTGAGACTGTATTGTTGTAAGACTGTACTGTGGTGAGACTTTATTGTTGTGTGACTGTATTGTTGTGAGACTGTATTTTTGTAAGACTGTATTGTTGTGAGATTGTATTGTGGGGAGACTGTATTGTAGGGAAACTGTATTGTTGAGTGACTGTATTGTGGGGAGACTGTATTGTTGTGAGACTGTATTGTTGTGAGACTGTAATGTTGTGAGACTGTATTGTTGTGAGAGGGTATTGTGGGGAGACTGTATTATTAGGAGACTGTATTGTTGTGAGACTGTATTGTTGGGATACGGTATTATTATTAGAGACTGTATTGTTGTGAGACTGTATTGTAGGGAGGCTGTATTGTTGTGAGACTGTATTTTTGTGAGGCTGTATTGTTGTGAGACTGTATTGTGGGGAGACTGTATTGTGGGGAGACTGTATTGATGTGAGACTGTATTGATGTGAGATTGTATTGAGGGGAGACTGTATTGTGGGGAGAATGTATTGCTGTGTGATTGTATTGTTGTGAGACTGTATTGTTGTGAGACTGTATTGTTGTGAGACTGTATTGTTGTGAGGCTGTATTGGGGGAAAATGAATTGTTGGGAGACTGTATTATGGGCAAACTGTATTGTTGTGTGACTGTATTGTTGTGAGACTGTATTGTGGGGGTGACTGAATTATTAGGAAACTGTTTTGTTGTGAGACTATATTGTTGTGATACTGTATTGTTGTGAGACTGTATTGTTGTGAGACTGTATTGTGGGGAGACTATATTGTAAGGAGACTGAATTGTTGTGAGACTGTATTGTTGTGATACTGTATTGTTATGGAGACTGTATTGTTGTGAGACTGTATTTTTGGGAGACTGTATTTTAGGGAGACGGTATTGTTGTGATACTGTATTGTTGTGAGACTGTACTGTGGGGCGACTGTATTGTTGTGAGACTGTATTGTTGTGAGACAGTATTATTGTATGACTGTATTGTTGTGAGACTGTATTGTGGGGAGACTGTATTGTTGGGAGACTGTATTGCTGTGAGACTGTATTGTTGTGAGACTGTATTGACGTGAGTCTCTATTGTTTTGAGACTGCATTGTTGGGAGACTGTATTTTTGTGAGACTGTATTGTTGTGAGACTGTAGTGTTTTCATACTGTATTGTTGTGAGACTGTATTGTTGTGAGAAAGTATTTTTTGGAACTGTATTTTTGGGAGACTGTATTGTTGTGAGACAGTATTGTTGAGAGACTGTATTGTTGTGAGACTGTATTGTGGGGAGACTGTATTGTGGGGAGACTGTATTGTTGTGTGTCTGTATTGTTGTGAGACTGTATTGTAGGGAGGCTGTATTGTGGTAAGATTGTATTGTTGTGAGACTGTATTGTGGGGGATGACTGTATTATTAGGAAACAGTTTTGTCGTGAGACTGTATTGTGGTGATACTGTATTGTTGTGATACTGTATTGTTGTGAGACTGTATTCTTGTGATACTGTATTGTTATGATACTGTATTGTTGTGAGACTGTATTTTTGGGAGACTGTATTTTAGGGAGACTGTATTGTTGTGATACTGTATTGTTCTGAGACTGTATTGTTGTGAGACTGTATTTTGGGGGGACTGTTTGGTGGGGAGACTGTATTGTTGTGAGACTTTATTGTGGGGAGATTGTATGGTTGTGAGACTGTATTGTTGTGAGACTGTACTGTGGGGAGACTGTATTGTTGTGAGACTGTATTGTTGTGAGACGGTGTTGTTAACAGACTATTTTGTTGTGAGACTGTATTGTGAGGAGACTGTATTGTGGGGAGACTGTATTGTAGGGAAACTGTGTTGTGGTGAGACTGTATTGTGGGGAGACTGTATTGTTGTGATACTCTATTGTTGTGAGAATGTAATGTTGTGAGACTGTGTTGTTGTGAGACTGTATTGTTGTGAGACTGTATTGTTGTGAGACTGTATTCTAGGGAGGCTGTATTGTTGTGAGATTGTATTGTTGTGAGACTGTATTGTTAAGAGACTGTATTATTAGGAGACTGTATTGTTGTGAGACTGTATTGTTCTGAGACTGTATTGAGGTTAGACTGTATTGTGGGGAGACTGCATTGTTGTGTGACTGTATTGTTGTGATAATGTATTGTAGAGAGACTGTGTTGTGGGGAGACTGTATTATGGGGAGACTGTATTGTTGTTTGACTGTACTGTTGTGAGACTTTTCTCTTGTGAGACTTTATTGTTGTGAGACTGTATTGTGGGGAGACGGTATTGTCGGGTGACTGTATTGTTGTGTGACTGAATTGTTGTGAGACTGTATTGTTGTGTGACTGTATTGTTGTGAGGTTGTATTGTGGGGAGACTGTATTGCAGGGAAACTGAATTATTGTGTGTCTGTATTGTGGGGAGAATGTTTTGTTGAGAGACTGTATTGTTGTGAGACTGTATTGTAGGGAGGCTTTATTGTTGTGAGATTGTATTGTTGTGAGACTGTATTGTGAGGAGACTGTATTATTAGGAGACTGTGTTGTTGTGAGACATTATTGTAGGGAGGCTGTATTGTTGTTAGACTGTATTGTTGTGAGACTGTATTTTTGTGAGATTTTATTGTTGTGAGACTGTATTGTGGGGAGACTGTATTATTAGGAGATTGTATTGTTGTGAGACTGTATTGTAGGGAGGCTGTATTGTTGTGAGACTGTATTGTTGTGAGACTGTATTGTTGTGTGACTGAATTGTTGTGAGACTGTTATGTTGTGAGACTGTATTGTAGGGAGGCTGTATTGTTGTGAGATTGTATTGTTGTGAGTCTGTATTGTGGGGGTGACTGAATTATTAGGAAACTGTTTTGTTGTGAGACTATATTGTTGTGATACTGTATTGTTGTGAGACTGTATTGTTGTGAGACTGTATTGTGGGGAGACTATATTGTAAGGAGACTGTATTGTTGTGAGACTGTATTGTTGTGATACTGTATTGTTATGGAGACTGTATTGTTGTGAGACTGTATTTTTGGGAGACTGTATTTTAGGGAGACGGTATTGTTGTGATACTGTATTGTTGTGAGACTGTACTGTGGGGCGACTGTATTGTTGTGAGACTGTATTGTTGTGAGACAGTATTATTGTATGACTGTATTGTTGTGAGACTGTATTGTGGGGAGACTGTATTGTTGGGAGACTGTATTGCTGTGAGACTGTATTGTTGTGAGACTGTATTGACGTGAGTCTCTATTGTTTTGAGACTGCATTGTTGGGAGACTGTATTTTTGTGAGACTGTATTGTTGTGAGACTGTAGTGTTTTCATACTGTATTGTTGTGAGACTGTATTGTTGTGAGAAAGTATTTTTTGGAACTGTATTTTTGGGAGACTGTATTGTTGTGATACTGTATTGTTGTTAGACTGTATTGTTGTAAGACTGAATTGTTGTGAGACTATATTAAGGGGAGACTGTATTGTTGTGAGACTGTATTGTTGTTTGTTTGTATTGTGGGGAGACTGTATTGTTGTGAGACTGTATTGTTGTGAGACTGTATTGTGGGGAGACTGTATTGTTGTGAGACTGTATTGTTGTGAGACTGAATTGTTGTGAGACTGTATTGTTGTGAGACTGTATTGTTATGATAGTGTATTGTTGTGAGATTGAATTGTGGGGAGACTGTATTGTTGTGAGACTGTATTGATGTGAGAGTGTATTGCTGTGAGACTGTATTGTGGGGAGACTGAATTGTTGTGGGACTGTATTGTAGGGAGACTGTATTGTTGTGAGACTGAATTGTTCTGAGACTGTATTGTGGGGAGGCTGTATTGTGTGGAGACTGTATTATGGGGAGACTGTATTGTGGGGAGACTGTATTGTTATGAAACTGTATTGTGGGGAGACTGTATTGTTGTGAGACTGTATTGTTGTGAGACTGAATTGTTGTGAGACTGTATTGTGGGGAGACTGTATTGTGCAGAGACTGTGTTGTAGTAAGACTGTATTGTTGTGAGATTGTATTGTTGTGAGACTGAATTGTTGTGAGGCTGTATTGTTGTGAGACAGTATTGTTGTGAGACTTTATTGTGAGGAGACTGTATTGTTGTGAGACTGAATTGTTGTGGGACTGTATTGTGGGGAGACTGTATTGTTGTGAGACTGAATTGTTGTTAGACTGTATTGTGGGGAGACTGTATTGTTGTGAGACTGTATTGTGGGGAGACTGTATTGTGGGGAGACTGTATTGTTGTGAGACTGTATTGTTGTGAGACTGTATTGTTGTGAGACAGTATTGTTGTGAGACTTTATTGTGAGGAGACTGTATTGTTGTGAGACTGAATTGTTGTGGGACTGTATTGTGGGGAGACTGTATTGTTGTGAGACTGAATTGTTGTGAGACTGTATTGTGGGAAGACTGTATTGTTGTGAGACAATTGTTGTGAGACTGTATTGTTGTGAGACTGTATTGTGGGGAGACTGTATTGTGGGAAGACTGTATTGTTGTGAGAATGTATTGTTATGAGACTGTATTGTGGCGAGACTGTATTGTTGTGAGACTGTATTGTTGTGAGACTGTATTGTGGGGAGACTGTATTGTTGTGAAACTGTATTGTGGGGAGACTGTATTGTTGTGAGACTGTACTGTTGTGAGAATGTACTGTGGGGAGACTGTATTGTTGTGAGACTGTATTGTTGTGAGACTAAATTGTTGTGAGACTGTATTGTGGGGGAAACTGTTTTGTTGTGAGACTGTTTTGTTGTGAGACTGTATTGTTGTGAGACTGTATTGTTGTGAGACTGAATTGTTGTGAGACTGTATTGTGGGGAGAATGTACTGCTGTGAGACTGTATTGTTGTGAAACTGTATTGTAGGGAGAATGTATTGTTGTGAGACTGTATTGTTGTGAGACTGTATTGTGGGAAGAATGTATTGTTGTGAGACTGTATTGTTGTGAGACTGTATTGTAGGGAGACTGTATTGTTGTGAGACTGAATTGTTGTGAGACTGCATTGTGGGGAGACTGTATTGTGCAGAGACTGTGTTGTTGTAAGACTGTATTGTTGTGAGATTGTATTGTTGTGAGACTGAATTGTTGTGAGGCTGTATTGTTGTTAGACTGTATTGTGGGGAGACTGTATTGTTGTGAGACTGTATTGTGGGGAGACTGTATTGTGGGGAGACTGTATTGTTGTGAGACTGTATTGTTGTGAGACAATTGTTGTGAGACTGTATTGTTGTGAGACTGTATTGTGGGGAGACTGTATTGTGGGAAGACTGTATTGTTGTGAGAATGTATTGTTGTGAGACTGTATTGTGGGGAGACTGTATTGTTGTGAAACTGTATTGTGGGGAGACTGTATTGTTGTGAGACTGTACTGTTGTGAGAATGTACTGTGGGGAGACTGTATTGTTGTGAGACTGTATTGTTGTGAGACTAAATTGTTGTGAGACTGTATTGTGGGGGAAACTGTATTGTAGTGAGACTGTTTTGTTGTGAGACTGTATTGTTTTGTCACTGTATTGTTGTGAGACTGAATTGTTGTGAGACTGTATTGTGGGGAGACTGTATTGTTGTGAGACTGTATTGTTGTGAGACTGAATTGTTGTGAGACTGTATTGTGGGGAGACTGTATTGTAGGGAGACTGTATTGTTGTAAGACTGTATTGTGGGGGAGACTGTATTGTTGTGAGACTGTATTGTAGGGAGGCTGTATTGTGGGGAGACTGTATTGTTGTGATACTCTATTGTTGTGAGAATGTAATGTTGTGAGACTGTGTTGTTGTGAGACTGTATTGTTGTGAGACTGTATTGTTGTGAGACTGTATTCTAGGGAGGCTGTATTGTTGTGAGATTGTATTGTTGTGAGACTGTATTGTTAAGAGACTGTATTATTAGGAGACTGTATTGTTGTGAGACTGTATTGTTCTGAGACTGTATTGAGGTTAGACTCTATTGTGGGGAGACTGTATTGTTGTGTGACTGTATTGTTGTGATAATGTATTGTAGAGAGACTGTGTTGTGGGGAGACTGTATTATGGGGAGACTGTATTGTTGTTTGACTGTACTGTTGTGAGACTTTTCTGTTGTGAGACTTTATTGTTGTGAGACTGTATTGTGGGGAGACAGTATTGTCGGGTGACTGTATTGTTGTGTGACTGAATTGTTGTGAGACTGTATTGTTGTGTGACTGTATTGTTGTGAGGTTGTATTGTGGGGAGACTGTATTGCAGGGAAACTGAATTATTGTGTGTCTGTATTGTGGGGAGAATGTATTGTTGAGAGACTGTATTGTTGTGAGACTGTATTGTAGGGAGGCTTTATTGTTGTGAGATTGTATTGTTGTGAGACTGTATTGTGAGGAGACTGTATTATTAGGATTCTGTGTTGTTGTGAGACATTATTGTAGGGAGGCTGTATTGTTGTTAGACTGTATTGTTGTGAGACTGTATTTTTGTGAGATTGTATTGTTGTGAGACTGTATTGTGGGGAGACTGTATTATTAGGAGATTGTATTGTTGTGAGACTGTATTGTAGGGAGGCTGTATTGTTGTGAGACTGTATTGTTGTGAGACTGTATTGTTGTGTGACTGAATTGTTGTGAGATTGTTATGTTGTGAGACTGTATTGTAGGGAGGCTGTATTGTTGTGAGATTGTATTGTTGTGAAACTGTATTGTGGGGGTGACTGAATTATTAGGAAACTGTTTTGTTGTGAGACTATATTGTTGTGATACTGTATTGTTGTGAGACTGTATTGTTGTGAGACTGTATTGTGGGGAGACTATATTGTAAGGAGACTGTATTGTTGTGAGACTGTATTGTTGTGATACTGTATTGTTATGGAGACTGTATTGTTGTGAGACTGTATTTTTGGGAGACTGTATTTTAGGGAGACGGTATTGTTGTGATACTGTATTGTTGTGAGACTGTACTGTGGGGCGACTGTATTGTTGTGAGACTGTATTGTTGTGATACTGTATTATTGTATGACTGTATTGTTGTGAGACTGTATTGTGGGGAGACTGTATTGTGGGGAGACTGTATTGCTGTGAGACTGTATTGTTGTGAGACTGTATTGACGTGAGTCTCTATTGTTTTGAGACTGCATTGTTGGGAGACTGTATTTTTGTGAGACTGTATTGTTGTGAGACTGTAGTGTTTTCATACTGTATTGTTGTGAGACTGTATTGTTGTGAGAAAGTATTTTTTGGAACTGTATTTTTGGGAGACTGTATTGTTGTGATACTGTATTGTTGTTAGACTGTATTGTTGTAAGACTGAATTGTTGTGAGACTATATTGAGGGGAGACTGTATTGTTGTGAGACTGTATTGTTGTTTGTTTGTATTGTGGGGAGACTGTATTGTTGTGAGACTGTATTGTTGTGAGACTGTATTGTGGGGAGACTGTATTGTTGTGAGACTGTATTGTTGTGAGACTGAATTGTTGTGAGACTGTATTGTTGTGAGACTGTATTGATGTGAGAGTGTATTGCTGTGAGACTGTATTGTGGGGAGACTGAATTGTTGTGGGACTGTATTGTAGGGAGACTGTATTGTAGGGAGACTGTATTGTTGTGAGACTGTATTGTGGGGAGACTGTATTGTAGGGAGACTGTATTGTTGTAAGACTGTATTGTGGGGGAGACTGTATTGTTGTGAGACTGTATTGTTGTGAGACTGAATTGTTGTGAGGCTGTATTGTTGTGAGACTGTATTGTTGTGAGACTGTATTGTGGGGAGACTGTATTGTGGGAAGACTGTATTGTTGTGAGACTGTATTGTTGTGAGATTGTATCGTGGGGAGACTGTATTGTTGTGAGACTGTATTGTGGGGAGAGTGTATTGTTGTGAAACTGTATTGTGGGGAGACTGTATTGTTGTGAGACTGTACTGTTGTGAGACTGTACTGTGGGAAGACTGTATTGTTGTGAGAGTGTATTGTTGTGAGACTGAATTGTTGTGAGACTGTATTAATGTGAAACTTTATTGTGGGAAGACTGTATTCTTGTGAGACTGTATTGTTGTGAGACTGTATTGTGGGGAGAATGTACTGCTGTGAGACTGTATTGTTGTGAGACTGTACTGTTGTGAGACTGTAATGTAGGGAGACTGTATTGTTGCGAGACTGTATTGTGGGGAGACTGTATTGTGGGGAGACTGTATTGATGTGAAACTGTATTGTGGGGAGACTGAATTGTTGTGAGACTGTATTGTGGGGAGAATTTACTGCTGTGAGACTGTATTGTTGTGAAACTGTATTGTAGGAAGAATTTATTGTTGTGAGACTGTATTGTTGTGAGACTGTATTGTTGGGAGACTGTATTGTTGTGAGACTGAATTGTTGTGAGACTGTATTGTGGGGAGACTGTATTGTGCGGAGACTGTATTGTTGTAAGACTGTATTGTGGGGAAGACTGTATTGTTGTGAGATTGTATTGTTGTGAGACTGAATTGTTGTGAGGCTGTATTGTTGTTAGACTGTATTGTGGGGAGACTGTATTATTGTGAGACAATTCTTATGGGACTGTATTGTTGTGAGACTGTATTGTGGGGAGACTGTATTGTGGGGAGACTGTATTGTTGTGAGACTGTATTGTTGTGAGACTGTATTGTTGTGAGACTGTATTGTGGGGAGACTGTATTGCCGTGAGAGTCTATTGTTGTGAGACTCTATTGTGAGGAGACTGTATTGTTGTGAGACTGAATTGTTGTGGGACTGTATTGTGGGGAGACTGTATTGTTGTGAGACTGAATTGTTGTGAGACTGTATTGTGGAGAAAACTGTATTCTTGTGAGACTGTATTGTTATGAGACTGAATTGTTGTGAGGCTGTATTGTTGAGAGACTGTATTGTGGGGAGACTGTATTGTTGTGAGACAATTGTTGTGAGACTGTATTGTTGTGAGACTGTATTGTGGGGAGACTGTATTGTTGTGAGACTGTATTGTTGTGAGACAGTATTATTGTATGACTGTATTGTTGTGAGACTGTATTGTGGGGAGACTGTATTGTGGGGAGACTGTATTGCTGTGAGACTGTATTGTTGTGAGACTGTATTGACGTGAGTCTCTATTGTTTTGAGACTGCATTGTTGGGAGACTGTATTTTTGTGAGACTGTATTGTTGTGAGACTGTAGTGTTTTCATACTGTATTGTTGTGAGACTGTATTGTTGTGAGAAAGTATTTTTTGGAACTGTACTTTTGGGAGACTGTATTGTTGTGATACTGTATTGTTGTTAGACTGTATTGTTGTAAGACTGAATTGTTGTGAGACTATATTGAGGGGAGACTGTATTGTTGTGAGACTGTATTGTTGTTTGTTTGTATTGTGGGGAGACTGTATTGTTGTGAGACTGTATTGTTGTGAGACTGTATTGTGGGGAGACTGTATTGTTGTGAGACTGTATTGTTGTGAGACTGAATTGTTGTGAGACTGTATTGTTGTGAGACTGTATTGATGTGAGAGTGTATTGCTGTGAGACTGTATTGTGGGGAGACTGAATTGTTGTGGGACTGTATTGTAGGGAGACTGTATTGTAGGGAGACTGTATTGTTGTGAGACTGTATTGTGGGGAGACTGTATTGTAGGGAGACTGTATTGTTGTAAGACTGTATTGTGGGGGAGACTGTATTGTTGTGAGACTGTATTGTTGTGAGACTGAATTGTTGTGAGGCTGTATTGTTGTGAGACTGTATTGTTGTGAGACTGTATTGTGGGGAGACTGTATTGTGGGAAGACTGTATTGTTGTGAGACTGTATTGTTGTGAGATTGTATCGTGAGGAGACTATTGTTGTGAGACTGTATTGTGGGGAGAGTGTATTGTTGTGAAACTGTATTGTGGGGAGACTGTATTGTTGTGAGACTGTACTGTTGTGAGACTGTACTGTTGTGAGACTGTACTGTGGGAAGACTGTATTGTTGTGAGAGTGTATTGTTGTGAGACTGAATTGTTGTGAGACTGTATTAATGTGAAACTTTATTGTGGGAAGACTGTATTCTTGTGAGACTGTATTGTTGTGAGACTGTATTGTGGGGAGAATGTACTGCTGTGAGACTGTATTGTTGTGAGACTGTACTGTTGTGAGACTGTAATGTAGGGAGACTGTATTGTTGCGAGACTGTATTGTGGGGAGACTGTATTGTGGGGAGACTGTATTGATGTGAAACTGTATTGTGGGGAGACTGAATTGTTGTGAGACTGTATTGTGGGGAGAATTTACTGCTGTGAGACTGTATTGTTGTGAAACTGTATTGTAGGAAGAATTTATTGTTGTGAGACTGTATTGTTGTGAGACTGTATTGTTGGGAGACTGTATTGTTGTGAGACTGAATTGTTGTGAGACTGTATTGTGGGGAGACTGTATTGTGCGGAGACTGTATTGTTGTAAGACTGTATTGTGGGGAAGACTGTATTGTTGTGAGATTGTATTGTTGTGAGACTGAATTGTTGTGAGGCTGTATTGTTGTTAGACTGTATTGTGGGGAGACTGTATTATTGTGAGACAATTCTTATGGGACTGTATTGTTGTGAGACAGTATTGTGGGGAGACTGTATTGTGGGGAGACTGTATTGTTGTGAGACTGTATTGTTGTGAGACTGTATTGTTGTGAGACTGTATTGTGGGGAGACTGTATTGCCGTGAGAGTCTATTGTTGTGAGACTCTATTGTGAGGAGACTGTATTGTTGTGAGACTGAATTGTTGTGGGACTGTATTGTGGGGAGACTGTATTGTTGTGAGACTGAATTGTTGTGAGACTGTATTGTGGAGAAAACTGTATTCTTGTGAGACTGTATTGTTATGAGACTGAATTGTTGTGAGGCTGTATTGTTGAGAGACTGTATTGTGGGGAGACTGTATTGTTGTGAGACAATTGTTGTGAGACTGTATTGTTGTGAGACTGTATTGTGGGGAGACTGTATTGTGGGAAGACTGTATTGTTGTGAGAATGTATTGTTGTGAGACTAAATTGTTGTGAGACTGTATTGTGGGGGAAAGTGTATTGTTGTGAGACTGTTTTGTTGTGAGACTGTATTGTTTTGTCACTGTATTGTTGTGAGACTGAATTGTTGTGAGACTGTATTGTGGGGAATCTGTATTGTGCGGAGACTGTATTGTTGTAAGACTGTATTGTGGGGAAGACTGTATTGTGGGGAGACTGTATTGTTGTGAGACAATTCTTATGGGACTGTATTGTTGTGAGACTGTATTGTGGGGAGACTGTATTGTGGGGAGACTGTATTGTTGTGAGACTCTATTGTTGTGAGACTGTATTGTTGTGAGACTGTATTGTGGAGAGACTGTATTGTTGTGAGACTGTATTGTTGTGAGACTGTATTGTTGTGAGACTGTACTGTGGGGAGACTGTATTGTTGTGAGACTGTATTGTTGTGAGACTAAATTGTTGTGAGACTGTATTGTGGGGAGACTGTATTGTAGGGAAACTGTATTGTTGTAAGACTGTATTGTGGGGGAGACTGTATTGTTGTGAGACTGTATTGTGGGGAGACTGTATTGTGGGAAGACTGTATTGTTGTGAGACTGTATTGTTGTGAGATTGTATCGTGGGGAGACTGTATTGTTGTGAGACTGTATTGTGGGGAGACTGTATTGTTGTGAAACTGTGTTGTGGGGAGACTGTATTGTGGGGAGACTGTATTGCTGTGAGACTGTATTGTTGTGAGACTCTATTGTGAGGAGACTGTATTGTTGTGAGACTGAATTGTTGTGGGACTGTATTGTGGGGAGACTGTATTGTTGTGAGACTGAATTGTTGTGAGACTGTACTGTGGGGGAAACTGTATTGTTGTGAGACTGTTTTTTTGTGAGACTGTATTGTTTTGTCACTGTATTGTTGTGAGACTGTATTGTTGTGAGTCTGTATTGTGGGGAGGCTGTATTGTGGGGAGACTGTATTATTGTGAGACTGTATTGTGGGGAGACTGTATTATAGGGAGACTGTATTGTTGTAAGACTGCATTGTAAGGAAAACTGTATTGTTGTGAGACTGTGTTGTGTAGAAACTGTATTGTTGTGAGACTGTATTGTGGAGAGACTGTATTGTAGGGAGACTGTATTGTTGTAAGACTGTATTGTGGGGGAGACTGTATTGTTGTGAGACTGTATTGTTGTGAGACTGTATTGTTGTGAGACTGTATTGTGGGGAGACTGTATTGTTGTGAGACTTTATTGTTGTGAGACTGTATTGTGGGGAGACTGTATTGTTGTGAAACTGTATTGTGGGGAGACTGTATTGCGAGACTGTACTGTTGTGAGAATGTACTGTGGGGAGACTGTATTGTTGTGAGACTACTGTTCTGAGACTGTATTGTTGTGAGACTGAATTGTTGTGAGACTGTATTGTGGGGAGACTGTATTGTAGGGAGACTGTATTGTTGTAAGAACGTATTGTGGGGGAGATTGTATTGTTGTGAGACTGTATTGTTGTGAGACTGAATTGTTGTGAGGCTGTATGGTTGGGAGACTGTATTGTGGGGAGACGGTATTGTTGTGAGACAATTCTTGTGAAACTGTATTGTTCTGAGACTGTATTGTGGGGAGACTATATTGTAGGAAGACTGTATTGTTGTGAGACTGTACTGTTGTGAGACTGTATTGTGGGGAGACTGTATTGTTGTGAGACTGTATTGTAGTGAGACTGTATTGTAGGGATACTGTATTGTTGTGAGACTGTATTGTTGTGAGACTGCATTGTTGTGAGACTGTGTTATGGGGAGACTGTATTGCTGTGAGACTGTATTGTTGTGAGACTCTATTGTATTGTTGTGAGACTGAATTGTTGTGGGACTGTGTTGTGGGGAGACTGTATTGTTGTGAGACTGAATTGTTGTGAGACTGTATTGTGGGGAGACTGTATTGTTGTGAGACTGTATTGTTGTTAGACTGTATGGTTGTGAGACTGTATTGTTGTGAGACTGTATTGTTGTGAGGGTGTATTGTGGGGAGACTGTATTGTGGGGAGACTGTATTATGGGGAGACTGTTTTGTTGTGAGACTTTACTGATGTGAGACTATTGTGGGGAGACTATTTTGTTGAGAAACTGTATTGTTATGAGACTGTATTGTTGTGAGACTGTATTGTTGTAAGACTGTACTGTGGTGAGACTTTATTGTTGTGTGACTGTATTGTGGTGAGACTGTATTTTTGTAAGACTGTATTGTTGTGAGATTGTATTGTGGGGAGACTGTATTGAAGGGAAACTGTATTGTTGAGTGACTGTATTGTGGGGAGACTGTATTGTTGTGAGACTGTATTGTTGTGAGACTGTAATGTTGTGAGACTGTATTGTTGTGAGAGGGTATTGTGGGGAGACTGTATTATTAGGAGACTGTATTGTTGTGAGACTGTATTGTTGGGATACGGTATTATTATTAGAGACTGTATTGTTGTGAGACTGTATTGTAGGGAGGCTGTATTGTTGTGAGACTGTATTTTTTGTGAGGCTGTATTGTTGTGAGACTGTATTGTGGGGAGACTGTATTGTGGGGAGACTGTATTGATGTGAGACTGTATTGATGTGAGATTGTATTGAGGGGAGACTGTATTGTGGGGAGAATGTATTGCTGTGTGATTGTATTGTTGTGAGACTGTATTGTTGTGAGACTGTATTGTTGTGAGACTGTATTGTTGTGAGGCTGTATTGGGGGAAAATGTATTGTTGGGAGACTGTATTATGGGCAGACTGTATTGTTGTGTGACTGTATTGTTGTGATACTTTACTGTTGTGAGACTGTATTGTGGGGAGAATATTTTGTTGAGAGACTGTATTGTGGGGAGACTGTATTGTTGTGAGACTGTTTTCTTATGAGACTGTATTGTTGTGAGACTGTATTGTTGTAAGACTGTATAGTGGTGAGACTGTATTGTTGTGTGACTGTATTGTGGGGAGACTGTATTATTATTAGAGACTGTATTGTTGTGAAACTGTATTGTAGGGAGGCTGTATTGTAGTGAGACTGTATTTTTGTGAGGCTGTATTGTTGTGAGACTGTATTGTTGTGGGACTGTATTGTGGGGAGACTGTATTGATGTGAGACTGTATTGATGTGAGATTGTATTGAGGGGAGACTGAATTGTTTGGAGAATGTATTGCTGTGTGATTGTATTGTTGTGAGACTGTATTGTTGTGAGACTGTATTGTTGTGAGACTGTTTTGTTGTGAGACTGTATTGTGGGGAGAATGTATTGCTGGGAGACTGTATTATGGGCAGACTGTATTGTTGTGTGACTGTATTGTTGTGAGACTCTACTGTTGTGAGACTGTATAGTAGTGAGACTGTATTGTTGTGTGACTGTATTCTTATGAGACTGTATTGTTGTGAGACTGTATTGTTGTAAGACTGTATAGTAGTGAGACTGTATTGTTGTGTGACTGTATTGTGGGGAGACTGTATTATCGGGTGACTGCATTGTTGTGTGACTGAATTGTTGCGAGACTGTATTGTTGTGGGAATGTATTGTTGTGAGACTGTATTGTGGGGAGACTGTATTGTAGGGAAACTGTATTATTGTGTGACCGTATTGTGGGGAGAATGTATTGTTGTGAGACTGTATTGTTGTGAGACTGTATTGTGGGAAGACTGTATTATTAGCAGACTGTATTGTTGTGAGACATTATTGTAGGGGGGCTGTATTGTTGTGAGACTGTATTTTTGTAAGACTGTATTGTTGTGAGATTGTATTGTTGTGAGACGGTGTTGTTAACAGACGGTGTTGTTAACAGACTATTTTGTTGTGAGACTGTATTGTGAGGAGACTGTATTGTGGGGAGACTGTATTGTAGGGAAACTGTGTTGTGGTGAGACTGTATTGTGGGGAGACTGTATTGTTGTGATACTCTATTGTTGTGAGAATGTAATGTTGTGAGACTGTGTTGTTGTGAGACTGTATTGTTGTGAGACTGTATTGTTGTGAGACTGTATTCTAGGGAGGCTGTATTGTTGTGAGATTGTATTGTTGTGAGACTGTATTGTTAAGAGACTGTATTATTAGGAGACTGCATTGTTGTGAGACTGTATTGTTCTGAGACTGTATTGAGGTTAGACTGTATTGTGGGGAGACTGTATTGTTGTGTGACTGTATTGTTGTGATAATGTATTGTAGAGAGACTGTGTTGTGGGGAGACTGTATTATGGGGAGACTGTATTCTTGTTTGACTGTACTGTTGTGAGACTTTTCTGTTGTGAGACTTTATTGTTGTGAGACTGTATTGTGGGGAGACTGTATTGTCGGGTGACTGTATTGTTGTGTGACTGAATTGTTGTGAGACTGTATTGTTGTGTGACTGTATTGTTGTGAGGTTGTATTGTGGGGAGACTGTATTGCAGGGAAACTGAATTATTGTGTGTCTGTATTGTGGGGAGAATGTATTGTTGAGAGACTGTATTGTTGTGAGACTGTATTGTAGGGAGGCTTTATTGTTGTGAGATTGTATTGTTGTGAGACTGTATTGTGAGGAGACTGTATTATTAGGAGACTGTGTTGTTGTGAGACATTATTGTAGGGAGGCTGTATTGTTGTTAGACTGTATTGTTGTGAGACTGTATTTTTGTGAGATTGTATTGTTGTGAGACTGTATTGTGGGGAGACTGTATTATTAGGAGATTGTATTGTTGTGAGACTGTATTGTAGGGAGGCTGTATTGTTGTGAGACTGTATTGTTGTGAGACTGTATTGTTGTGTGACTGTATTGTTGTGAGACTGTTATGTTGTGAGACTGTATTGTAGGGAGGCTGTATTGTTGTGAGATTGTATTGTTGTGAGACTGTATTGTGGGGGTGACTGAATTATTAGGAAACTGTTTTGTTGTGAGACTATATTGTTGTGATACTGTATTGTTGTGAGACTGTATTGTTGTGAGACTGTATTGTGGGGAGACTATATTGTAAGGAGACTGTATTGTCGTGAGACTGTATTTTTGGGAGACTGTATTTTAGGGAGACGGTATTGTTGTGATACTGTATTGTTGTGAGACTGTACTGTGGGGCGACTGTATTGTTGTGAGACTGTATTGTTGTGAGACAGTATTATTGTATGACTGTATTGTTGTGAGACTGTATTGTGGGGAGACTGTATTGTGGGGAGACTGTATTGCTGAGAGACTGTATTGCTGAGAGACTGTATTGCTGAGAGACTGTATTGTTGTGAGACTGTATTGACGTGAGTCTCTATTGTTTTGAGACTGCATTGTTGGGAGACTGTATTTTTGTGAGACTGTATTGTTGTGAGACTGTAGTGTTTTCATACTGTATTGTTGTGAGACTGTATTGTTGTGAGAAAGTATTTTTTGGAACTGTATTTTTGGGAGACTGTATTGTTATGATACTGTATTGTTGTTAGACTGTATTGTTGTAAGACTGAATTGTTGTGAGACTATATTGTGGGGAGACTGTATTGTTGTGAGACTGTATTGCTGTTTGTTTGTATTGTGGGGAGACTGTATTGTTGTGAGACTGTATTGTTGTGAGACTGTATTGTGGGGAGACTGTATTGTTGTGAGACTGTATTGTTGTGAGACTGAATTGTTGTGAGACTGTATTGTTGTGAGACTGTATTGTTATGATAGTGTATTGTTGTGAGATTGAATTGTGGGGAGACTGTATTGTTGTGAGACTGTATTGTGGGGAGAATTTACTGCTGTGAGACTGTATTGTTGTGAAACTGTATTGTAGGAAGAATGTATTGTTGTGAGACTGTATTGTTGTGAGACTGTATTGTTGTGAGACTGTATTGTGGGAAGAATGTATTGTTGTGAGACTGTATTTTTGTGAGACTGTATTTTTGTGAGACTGTATTGTAGGGAGACTGTATTGTTGTGAGACTGAATTGTTGTGAGACGGTATTGTGGGGAGACTGTATTGTGCGGAGACTGTATTTTTGTAAGACTGTATTGTGGGGAAGACTGTATTGTTGTGAGATTGTATTGTTGTGAGACTGAATTGTTGTGAGGCTGTATTGTTGTTAGACTGTATTGTGGGGAGACTGTATTGTTGTGAGACAATTCTTATGGGACTGTATTGTTGTGAGACTGTAATGTGGGGAGACTGTATTGTGGGGAGACTGTATTGTTGTGAGACTGTATTGTTGTGAGACTGTATTGTTGTGAGACTGTATTGTGGGGAGACTGTATTGTGGGGAGACTGTATTGTTGTGAGACTCTATTGTTGTGAGACTGTATTGTTGTGAGACTGTATTGTGGAGAGACTGTATTGTTGTGAGACTGTATTGTTGTGAGACTGTATTGTTGTGAGACTGTATTGTTGTGAGACTGTACTGTGGGGAGACTGTATTGTTGTGAGACTGTATTGTTGTGAGACTTAATTGTTGTGAGACTGTATTGTGGGGAGACTGTATTGTAGGGAAACTGTATTGTTGTAAGACTGTATTGTGGGGGAGACTGTATTGTTGTGAGACTGTATTGTGGGGAGACTGTATTGTGGGAAGACTGTATTGTTGTGAGACTGTATTGTTGTGAGATTGTATCGTGGGGAAACTGTATTGTTGTGAGACTGTATTGTGGGGAGACTGTATTGTGGGAAGACTGTATTGTTGTGAGACTGTATTGTTGTGAGACTTAATTGTTGTGAGACTGTATTGTGGGGAGACTGTATCGTGGGGAGACTGTATTGTTGTGAGACTGTATTGTGGGGAGACTGTATTGTTGTGAAACTGTGTTGTGGGGAGACTGTATTGTGGGGAGACTGTATTGCTGTGAGACTGTATTGTTGTGAGACTCTATTGTGAGGAGACTGTATTGTTGTGAGACTGAATTGTTGTGGGACTGTATTGTGGGGAGACTGAATTGTTGTGAGACTGAATTGTTGTGAGACTGTACTGTGGGGGAAACTGTATTGTTGTGAGACTGTTTTTTTGTGAGACTGTATTGTTTTGTCACTGTATTGTTGTGAGACTGTATTGTTGTGAGTCTGTATTGTGGGGAGGCTGTATTGTGGGGAGACTGTATTATTGTGAGACTGTATTGTGGGGAGACTGTATTATAGGGAGACTATTGTTGTAAGACTTCATTGTATTGTTGTGAGACTGAATTGTTGTGGGACTGTGTTGTGGGGAGACTGTATTGTTGTGAGACTGAATTGTTGTGAGACTGTATTGTGGGGAGACTGTATTGTTGTGAGACTGTATTGTTGTTAGACTGTATGGTTGTGAGACTGTATTGTTGTGAGACTGTATTGTTGTGAGGGTGTATTGTGGGGAGACTGTATTGTGGGGAGACTGTATTATGGGGAGACTGTTTTGTTGTGAGACTTTACTGATGTGAGACTATTGTGGGGAGACTATTTTGTTGAGAAACTGTATTGTTATGAGACTGTATTGTTGTGAGACTGTATTGTTGTAAGACTGTACTGTGGTGAGACTTTATTGTTGTGTGACTGTATTGTGGTGAGACTGTATTTTTGTAAGACTGTATTGTTGTGAGATTGTATTGTGGGGAGACTGTATTGTAGGGAAACTGTATTGTTGAGTGACTGTATTGTGGGGAGACTGTATTGTTGTGAGACTGTATTGTTGTGAGACTGTAATGTTGTGAGACTGTATTGTTGTGAGAGGGTATTGTGGGGAGACTGTATTATTAGGAGACTGTATTGTTGTGAGACTGTACTGTTGGGATACGGTATTATTATTAGAGACTGTATTGTTGTGAGACTGTATTGTAGGGAGGCTGTATTGTTGTGAGACTGTATTTTTGTGAGGCTGTATTGTTGTGAGACTGTATTGTGGGGAGACTGTATTGTGGGGAGACTGTATTGATGTGAGACTGTATTGATGTGAGATTGTATTGAGGGGAGACTGTATTGTGGGGAGAATGTATTGCTGTGTGATTGTATTGTTGTGAGACTGTATTGTTGTGAGACTGTATTGTTGTGAGACTGTATTGTTGTGAGGCTGTATTGGGGGAAAATGTATTGTTGGGAGACTGTATTATGGGCAGACTGTATTGTTGTGTGACTGTATTGTTGTGATACTTTACTGTTGTGAGACTGTATTGTGGGGAGAATATTTTGTTGAGAGACTGTATTGTGGGGAGACTGTATTGTTGTGAGACTGTTTTCTTATGAGACTGTATTGTTGTGAGACTGTATTGTTGTAAGACTGTATAGTGGTGAGACTGTATTGTTGTGTGACTGTATTGTGGGGAGACTGTATTATTATTAGAGACTGTATTGTTGTGAAACTGTATTGTAGGGAGGCTGTATTGTAGTGAGACTGTATTTTTGTGAGGCTGTATTGTTGTGAGACTGTATTGTTGTGAGACTGTATTGTGGGGAGACTGTATTGATGTGAGACTGTATTGATGTGAGATTGTATTGAGGGGAGACTGAATTGTTTGGAGAATGTATTGCTGTGTGATTGTATTGTTGTGAGACTGTATTGTTGTGAGACTGTATTGTTGTGAGACTGTTTTGTTGTGAGACTGTATTGTGGGGAGAATGTATTGCTGGGAGACTGTATTATGGGCAGACTGTATTGTTGTGTGACTGTATTGTTGTGAGACTCTACTGTTGTGAGACTGTATAGTAGTGAGACTGTATTGTTGTGTGACTGTATTCTTATGAGACTGTATTGTTGTGAGACTGTATTGTTGTAAGACTGTATAGTAGTGAGACTGTATTGTTGTGTGACTGTATTGTGGGGAGACTGTATTATCGGGTGACTGCATTGTTGTGTGACTGAATTGTTGCGAGACTGTATTGTTGTGGGAATGTATTGTTGTGAGACTGTATTGTGGGGAGACTGTATTGTAGGGAAACTGTATTATTGTGTGACCGTATTGTGGGGAGAATGTATTGTTGTGAGACTGTATTGTTGTGAGACTGTATTGTGGGAAGACTGTATTATTAGCAGACTGTATTGTTGTGAGACATTATTGTAGGGGGGCTGTATTGTTGTGAGACTGTATTTTTGTAAGACTGTATTGTTGTGAGATTGTATTGTTGTGAGACGGTGTTGTTAACAGACGGTGTTGTTAACAGACTATTTTGTTGTGAGACTGTATTGTGAGGAGACTGTATTGTGGGGAGACTGTATTGTAGGGAAACTGTGTTGTGGTGAGACTGTATTGTGGGGAGACTGTATTGTTGTGATACTCTATTGTTGTGAGAATGTAATGTTGTGAGACTGTGTTGTTGTGAGACTGTATTGTTGTGAGACTGTATTGTTGTGAGACTGTATTCTAGGGAGGCTGTATTGTTGTGAGATTGTATTGTTGTGAGACTGTATTGTTAAGAGACTGTATTATTAGGAGACTGCATTGTTGTGAGACTGTATTGTTCTGAGACTGTATTGAGGTTAGACTGTATTGTGGGGAGACTGTATTGTTGTGTGACTGTATTGTTGTGATAATGTATTGTAGAGAGACTGTGTTGTGGGGAGACTGTATTATGGGGAGACTGTATTGTTTTTTGACTGTACTGTTGTGAGAATTTTCTGTTTTGAGACTTTATTGTTGTGAGACTGTATTGTGGGGAGACTGTATTGTCGGGTGACTGTATTGTTGTGTGACTGAATTGTTGTGAGACTGTATTGTTGTGTGACTGTATTGTTGTGAGGTTGTATTGTGGGGAGACTGTATTGCAGGGAAACTGAATTATTGTGTGTCTGTATTGTGGGGAGAATGTATTGTTGAGAGACTGTATTGTTGTGAGACTGTATTGTAGGGAGGCTTTATTGTTGTGAGATTGTATTGTTGTGAGACTGTATTGTGAGGAGACTGTATTATTAGGAGACTGTGTTGTTGTGAGACATTATTGTAGGGAGGCTGTATTGTTGTTAGACTGTATTGTTGTGAGACTGTATTTTTGTGAGATTGTATTGTTGTGAGACTGTATTGTGGGGAGACTGTATTATTAGGAGATTGTATTGTTGTGAGACTGTATTGTAGGGAGGCTGTATTGTTGTGAGACTGTATTGTTGTGAGACTGTATTGTTGTGTGACTGTATTGTTGTGAGACTGTTATGTTGTGAGACTGTATTGTAGGGAGGCTGTATTGTTGTGAGATTGTATTGTTGTGAGACTGTATTGTGGGGGTGACTGAATTATTAGGAAACTGTTTTGTTGTGAGACTATATTGTTGTGATACTGTATTGTTGTGAGACTGTATTGTTGTGAGACTGTATTGTGGGGAGACTATATTGTAAGGAGACTGTATTGTCGTGAGACTGTATTTTTGGGAGACTGTATTTTAGGGAGACGGTATTGTTGTGATACTGTATTGTTGTGAGACTGTACTGTGGGGCGACTGTATTGTTGTGAGACTGTATTGTTGTGAGACAGTATTATTGTATGACTGTATTGTTGTGAGACTGTATTGTGGGGAGACTGTATTGTGGGGAGACTGTATTGCTGAGAGACTGTATTGCTGAGAGACTGTATTGTTGTGAGACTGTATTGACGTGAGTCTCTATTGTTTTGAGACTGCATTGTTGGGAGACTGTATTTTTGTGAGACTGTATTGTTGTGAGACTGTAGTGTTTTCATACTGTATTGTTGTGAGACTGTATTGTTGTGAGAAAGTATTTTTTGGAACTGTATTTTTGGGAGACTGTATTGTTATGATACTGTATTGTTGTTAGACTGTATTGTTGTAAGACTGAATTGTTGTGAGACTATATTGTGGGGAGACTGTATTGTTGTGAGACTGTATTGCTGTTTGTTTGTATTGTGGGGAGACTGTATTGTTGTGAGACTGTATTGTTGTGAGACTGTATTGTGGGGAGACTGTATTGTTGTGAGACTGTATTGTTGTGAGACTGAATTGTTGTGAGACTGTATTGTTGTGAGACTGTATTGTTATGATAGTGTATTGTTGTGAGATTGAATTGTGGGGAGACTGTATTGTTGTGAGACTGTATTGTGGGGAGAATTTACTGCTGTGAGACTGTATTGTTGTGAAACTGTATTGTAGGAAGAATGTATTGTTGTGAGACTGTATTGTTGTGAGACTGTATTGTTGTGAGACTGTATTGTGGGAAGAATGTATTGTTGTGAGACTGTATTTTTGTGAGACTGTATTTTTGTGAGACTGTATTGTAGGGAGACTGTATTGTTGTGAGACTGAATTGTTGTGAGACGGTATTGTGGGGAGACTGTATTGTGCGGAGACTGTATTTTTGTAAGACTGTATTGTGGGGAAGACTGTATTGTTGTGAGATTGTATTGTTGTGAGACTGAATTGTTGTGAGGCTGTATTGTTGTTAGACTGTATTGTGGGGAGACTGTATTGTTGTGAGACAATTCTTATGGGACTGTATTGTTGTGAGACTGTAATGTGGGGAGACTGTATTGTGGGGAGACTGTATTGTTGTGAGACTGTATTGTTGTGAGACTGTATTGTTGTGAGACTGTATTGTGGGGAGACTGTATTGTGGGGAGACTGTATTGTTGTGAGACTCTATTGTTGTGAGACTGTATTGTTGTGAGACTGTATTGTGGAGAGACTGTATTGTTGTGAGACTGTATTGTTGTGAGACTGTATTGTTGTGAGACTGTATTGTTGTGAGACTGTACTGTGGGGAGACTGTATTGTTGTGAGACTGTATTGTTGTGAGACTTAATTGTTGTGAGACTGTATTGTGGGGAGACTGTATTGTAGGGAGACTGTATTGTTGTAAGACTGTATTGTGGGGGAGACTGTATTGTTGTGAGACTGTATTGTGGGGAGACTGTATTGTGGGAAGACTGTATTGTTGTGAGACTGTATTGTTGTGAGATTGTATCGTGGGGAAACTGTATTGTTGTGAGACTGTATTGTGGGGAGACTGTATTGTGGGAAGACTGTATTGTTGTGAGACTGTATTGTTGTGAGACTTAATTGTTGTGAGACTGTATTGTGGGGAGACTGTATCGTGGGGAGACTGTATTGTTGTGAGACTGTATTGTGGGGAGACTGTATTGTTGTGAAACTGTGTTGTGGGGAGACTGTATTGTGGGGAGACTGTATTGCTGTGAGACTGTATTGTTGTGAGACTCTATTGTGAGGAGACTGTATTGTTGTGAGACTGAATTGTTGTGGGACTGTATTGTGGGGAGACTGAATTGTTGTGAGACTGAATTGTTGTGAGACTGTACTGTGGGGGAAACTGTATTGTTGTGAGACTGTATTGTTGTGAGTCTGTATTGTGGGGAGGCTGTATTGTGGGGAGACTGTATTATTGTGAGACTGTATTGTGGGGAGACTGTATTATAGGGAGACTGTATTGTTGTAAGACTTCATTGTAAGGAAAACTGTATTGTTGTGAGACTGTGTTGTGTAGAAACTGTATTGTTGTGAGACTGTATTGTGGAGAGACTGTATTGTAGGGAGACTGTATTGTTGTAAGACTGTATTGTGGGGGAGACTGTATTGTTGTGAGACTGTATTGTTGTGAGACTGTATTGTGGGGAGACTGTATTGTTGTGAGACTTTATTGTTGTGAGACTGTATTGTGGGGAGACTGTATTGTTGTGAAACTGTATTGTGGGGAGACTGTATTGCGAGACTGTACTGTTGTGAGAATGTACTGTGGGGAGACTGTATTGTTGTGAGACTATTGTTGTGAGACTGAATTGTTGTGAGACTGTATTGTGGGGAGACTGTATTGTAGGGAGACTGTATTGTTGTAAGACTGTATTGTGGGGGAGATTGTATTGTTGTGAGACTGTATTGTTGTGAGACTGAATTGTTGTGAGGCTGTATGGTTGGGAGACTGTATTGTGGGGAGACGGTATTGTTGTGAGACAATTCTTGTGAAACTGTATTGTTCTTAGACTGTATTGTGGGGAGACTATATTGTAGGAAGACTGTATTATTGTTAGACTGTACTGTTGTGAGACTGTATTGTAGGGAGACTGTATTGTTGTGAGACTGTATTGTAGTGAGACTGTATTGTAGGGAGACTGTATTGTTGTGAGACTGTATTGTTGTGAGACTGTATTGTTGTGAGACTGTGTTATGGGGAGACTGTATTGCTGTGAGACTGTATTGTTGTGAGACTCTATTGTATTGTTGTGAGACTGAATTGTTGTGGGACTGTGTTGTGGGGAGACTGTATTGTTGTGAGACTGAATTGTTGTGAGACTGTATTGTGGGGAGACTGTATTGTTGTGAGACTGTATTGTTGTGAGACTGTATGGTTGTGAGACTGTATTGTTGTGAGACTGTATTGTTGTGAGGGTGTATTGTGGGGAGACTGTATTGTGGGGAGACTGTATTATGGGGAGACTGTATGGTTGTGTGACTTTTTTGTTGTGAGACTTTACTGATGTGAGACTATTGTGGGGAGACTATTTTGTTGAGAAACTGTATTGTTATGAGACTGTATTGTTGTGAGACTGTATTGTTGTAAGACTGTACTGTGGTGAGACTTTATTGTTGTGTGACTGTATTGTTGTGAGACTGTATTTTTGTAAGACTGTATTGTTGTGAGATTGTATTGTGGGGAGACTGTATTGTAGGGAAACTGTATTGTTGAGTGACTGTATTGTGGGGAGACTGTATTGTTGTGAGACTGTATTGTTGTGAGACTGTAATGTTGTGAGACTGTATTGTTGTGAGAGGGTATTGTGGGGAGACTGTATTATTAGGAGACTGTATTGTTGTGAGACTGTATTGTTGGGATACGGTATTATTATTAGAGACTGTATTGTTGTGAGACTGTATTGTAGGGAGGCTGTATTGTTGTGAGACTGTATTTTTGTGAGGCTGTATTGTTGTGAGACTGTATTGTGGGGAGACTGTATTGTGGGGAGACTGTATTGATGTGAGACTGTATTGATGTGAGATTGTATTGAGGGGAGACTGTATTGTGGGGAGAATGTATTGCTGTGTGATTGTATTGTTGTGAGACTGTATTGTTGTGAGACTGTATTGTTGTGAGACTGTATTGTTGTGAGGCTGTATTGGGGGAAAATGTATTGTTGGGAGACTGTATTATGGGCAGACTGTATTGTTGTGTGACTGTATTGTTGTGAGACTTTACTGTTGTGAGACTGTATTGTGGGGAGAATATTTTGTTGAGAGACTGTATTGTGGGGAGACTGTATTGTTGTGAGACTGTTTTCTTATGAGACTGTATTGTTGTGAGACTGTATTGTTGTAAGACTGTATAGTGGTGAGACTGTATTGTTGTGTGACTGTATTGTGGGGAGTCTGTATTGTAGTGAGACTGTATTTTTGTAAGGCTGTATTGTTGTGAGACTGTATTGTGGTGAGACTGTATTGTGGGGAGACTGTATTGATGTGAGACTGTATTGATGTGAGATTGTATTGAGGGGAGACTGAATTGTGGGGAGAATGTATTGCTGTGTGATTGTATTGTTGTGAGACTGTATTGTTGTGAGACTGTATTGTTGTGAGACTGTATTGTTGTGAGACTGTATTGTGGGGAGAATGTATTGTTGGGAGACTGTATTATGGGCAGACTGTATTGTTGTGTGACTGTATTGTTGTGAGACTCTACTGTTGTGAGACTGTATAGTAGTGAGACTGTATTGTTGTGTGACTGTATTCTTATGAGACTGTATTGTTATGAGACTGTATTGTTGTAAGACTGTATAGTAGTGAGACTGTATTGTTGTGTGACTGTATTGTGGGGAGACTGTATTATCGGGTGACTGCATTGTTGTGTGACTGAATTGTTGCGAGACTGTATTGTTGTGGGAATGTATTGTTGTGAGACTGTATTGTGGGGAGACTGTATTGTAGGGAAACTGTATTATTGTGTGACCGTATTGTGGGGAGAATGTATTGTTGTGAGACTGTATTGTTGTGAGACTGTATTGTGGGAAGACTGTATTATTAGCAGACTGTATTGTTGTGAGACATTATTGTAGGGGGGCTGTATTGTTGTGAGACTGTATTTTTGTAAGACTGTATTGTTGTGAGATTGTATTGTTGTGAGACTGTATTGTGGGGAGACTGTATTATTAGGAGATTGTATTGTTGTGAGACTATATTGTAGGGAGGCTGTATTGTTGTGAGACAGTATTGTTGAGAGACTGTATTGTTGTGAGACTGTATTGTGGGGAGACTGTATTGTGGGGAGACTGTATTGTTGTGTGTCTGTATTGTTGTGAGACTGTATTGTAGGGAGGCTGTATTGTGGTAAGATTGTATTGTTGTGAGACTGTATTGTGGGGGATGACTGTATTATTAGGAAACAGTTTTGTCGTGAGACTGTATTGTGGTGATACTGTATTGTTGTGATACTGTATTGTTGTGAGACTGTATTCTTGTGATACTGTATTGTTATGATACTGTATTGTTGTGAGACTGTATTTTTGGGAGACTGTATTTTAGGGAGACTGTATTGTTGTGATACTGTATTGTTCTGAGACTGTATTGTTGTGAGACTGTATTTTGGGGGGACTGTTTGGTGGGGAGACTGTATTGTTGTGAGACTTTATTGTGGGGAGATTGTATGGTTGTGAGACTGTATTGTTGTGAGACTGTACTGTGGGGAGACTGTATTGTTGTGAGACTGTATTGTTGTGAGACGGTGTTGTTAACAGACTATTTTGTTGTGAGACTGTATTGTGAGGAGACTGTATTGTGGGGAGACTGTATTGTAGGGAAACTGTGTTGTGGTGAGACTGTATTGTGGGGAGACTGTATTGTTGTGATACTCTATTGTTGTGAGAATGTAATGTTGTGAAACTGTGTTGTTGTGAGACTGTATTGTTGTGAGACTGTATTGTTGTGAGACTGTATTCTAGGGAGGCTGTATTGTTGTGAGATTGTATTGTTGTGAGACTGTATTGTTAAGAGACTGTATTATTAGGAGACTGTATTGTTGTGAGACTGTATTGTTCTGAGACTGTATTGAGGTTAGACTGTATTGTGGGGAGACTGTATTGTTGTGTGACTGTATTGTTGTGATAATGTATTGTAGAGAGACTGTGTTGTGGGGAGACTGTATTATGGGGAGACTGTATTGTTGTTTGACTGTACTGTTGTGAGACTTTTCTGTTGTGAGACTTTATTGTTGTGAGACTGTATTGTGGGGAGACTGTATTGTCGGGTGACTGTATTGTTGTGTGACTGAATTGTTGTGAGACTGTATTGTTGTGTGACTGTATTGTTGTGAGGTTGTATTGTGGGGAGACTGTATTGCAGGGAAACTGAATTATTGTGTGTCTGTATTGTGGGGAGAATGTTTTGTTGAGAGACTGTATTGTTGTGAGACTGTATTGTAGGGAGGCTTTATTGTTGTGAGATTGTATTGTTGTGAGACTGTATTGTGAGGAGACTGTATTATTAGGAGACTGTGTTGTTGTGAGACATTATTGTAGGGAGGCTGTATTGTTGTTAGACTGTATTGTTGTGAGACTGTATTTTTGTGAGATTGTATTGTTGTGAGACTGTATTGTGGGGAGACTGTATTATTAGGAGATTGTATTGTTGTGAGACTGTATTGTAGGGAGGCTGTATTGTTGTGAGACTGTATTGTTGTGAGACTGTATTGTTGTGTGACTGAATTGTTGTGAGACTGTTATGTTGTGAGACTGTATTGTAGGGAGGCTGTATTGTTGTGAGATTGTATTGTTGTGAGACTGTATTGTGGGGAGACTATATTGTAAGGAGACTGTATTGTTGTGAGACTGTATTGTTGTGATACTGTATTGTTATGGAGACTGTATTGTTGTGAGACTGTATTTTTGGGAGACTGTATTTTAGGGAGACGGTATTGTTGTGATACTCTATTGTTGTGAGACTGTACTGTGGGGCGACTGTATTGTTGTGAGACTGTATTGTTGTGAGACAGTATTATTGTATGACTGTATTGTTGTGAGACTGTATTGTGGGGAGACTGTATTGTGGGGAGACTGTATTGCTGTGAGACTGTATTGTTGTGAGACTGTATTGACGTGAGTCTCTATTGTTTTGAGACTGCATTGTTGGGAGACTGTATTTTTGTGAGACTGTATTGTTGTGAGACTGTAGTGTTTTCATACTGTATTGTTGTGAGACTGTATTGTTGTGAGAAAGTATTTTTTGGAACTGTATTTTTGGGAGACTGTATTGTTGTGATACTGTATTGTTGTTAGACTGTATTGTTGTAAGACTGAATTGTTGTGAGACTATATTGAGGGGAGACTGTATTGTTGTGAGACTGTATTGTTGTTTGTTTGTATTGTGGGGAGACTGTATTGTTGTGAGACTGTATTGTTGTGAGACTGTATTGTGGGGAGACTGTATTGTTGTGAGACTGTATTGTTGTGAGACTGAATTGTTGTGAGACTGTATTGTTGTGAGACTGTATTGTTATGATAGTGTATTGTTGTGAGAATGAATTGTGGGGAGACTGTATTGTTGTGAGACTGTATTGATGTGAGAGTGTATTGCTGTGAGACTGTATTGTGGGGAGACTGAATTGTTGTGGGACTGTATTGTAGGGAGACTGTATTGTTGTGAGACTGAATTGTTCTGAGACTGTATTGTGGGGAGGCTGTATTGTGTGGAGACTGTATTATGGGGAGACTGTATTGTGGGGAGACTGTATTGTTATGAAACTGTATTGTGGGGAGACTGTATTGTTGTGAGACTGTATTGTTGTGAGACGGAATTGTTGTGAGACTGTATTGTGGGGAGACTGTATTGTGCAGAGACTGTGTTGTTGTAAGACTGTATTGTTGTGAGATTGTATTGTTGTGAGACTGAATTGTTGTGAGGCTGTATTGTTGTTAGACTGTATTGTGGGGAGACTGTATTGTTGTGAGACTGTATTGTGGGGAGACTGTATTGTGGGGAGACTGTATTGTTGTGAGACTGTATTGTTGTGAGACTGTATTGTTGTGAGACAGTATTGTTGTGAGACTCTATTGTGAGGAGACTGTATTGTTGTGAGACTGAATTGTTGTGGGACTGTATTGTGGGGAGACTGTATTGTTGTGAGACTGAATTGTTGTGAGACTGTATTGTGGGAAGACTGTATTGTTGTGAGACAATTGTTGTGAGACTGTATTGCTGTGAGACTGTATTGTGGGGAGACTGTATTGTGGGAAGACTGTATTGTTGTGAGAATGTATTGTTGTGAGACTGTATTGTGGCGAGACTGTATTGTTGTGAGACTGTATTGTTGTGAGACTGTATTGTGGGGAGACTGTATTGTTGTGAAACTGTATTGTGGGGAGACTGTATTGTTGTGAGACTGTACTGTTGTGAGAATGTACTGTGGGGAGACTGTATTGTTGTGAGACTGTATTGTTGTGAGACTAAATTGTTGTGAGACTGTATTGTGGGGGAAACTGTTTTGTTGTGAGACTGTTTTGTTGTGAGACTGTATTGTTGTGAGACTGTATTGTTGTGAGACTGAATTGTTGTGAGACTGTATTGTGGGGAGAATGTACTGCTGTGAGACTGTATTGTTGTGAAACTGTATTGTAGGGAGAATGTATTGTTGTGAGACTGTATTGTTGTGAGACTGTATTGTGGGAAGAATGTATTGTTGTGAGACTGTATTGTTGTGAGACTGTATTGTAGGGAGACTGTATTGTTGTGAGACTGAATTGTTGTGAGACTGCATTGTGGGGAGACTGTATTGTGCAGAGACTGTGTTGTTGTAAGACTGTATTGTTGTGAGATTGTATTGTTGTGAGACTGAATTGTTGTGAGGCTGTATTGTTGTTAGACTGTATTGTGGGGAGACTGTATTGTTGTGAGACTGTATTGTGGGGAGACTGTATTGTGGGGAGACTGTATTGTTGTGAGACTGTATTGTTGTGAGACAATTGTTGTGAGACTGTATTGTGGGGAGACTGTATTGTGGGAAGACTGTATTGTTGTGAGAATGTATTGTTGTGAGACTGTATTGTGGCGAGACTGTATTGTTGTGAGACTGTATTGTTGTGAGACTGTATTGTGGGGAGACTGTATTGTTGTGAAACTGTATTGTGGGGAGACTGTATTGTTGTGAGACTGTACTGTTGTGAGAATGTACTGTGGGGAGACTGTATTGTTGTGAGACTGTATTGTTGTGAGACTAAATTGTTGTGAGACTGTATTGTGGGGGAAACTGTATTGTTGTGAGACTGTTTTGTTGTGAGACTGTATTGTTTTGTCACTGTATTGTTGTGAGACTGAATTGTTGTGAGACTGTATTGTGGGGAGACTGTATTGTTGTGAGACTGTATTGTTGTGAGACTGAATTGTTGTGAGACTGTATTGTGGGGAGACTGTATTGTAGGGTGACTGTATTGTTGTAAGACTGTATTGTGGGGGAGACTGTATTGTTGTGAGACTGTATTGTAGGGAGGCTGTATTGTGGTAAGATTGTATTGTTGTGAGACTGTATTGTAGGGGATGACTGTATTATTAGGAAACAGTTTTGTCGTGAGACTGTATTGTGGTGATACTGTATTGTTGTGATACTGTATTGTTGTGAGACTGTATTCTTGTGATACTGTATTGTTATGATACTGTATTGTTGTGAGACTGTATTTTTGGGAGACTGTATTTTAGGGAGACTGTATTGTTGTGATACTGTATTGTTCTGAGACTGTATTGTTGTGAGACTGTATTTTGGGGGGACTGTTTGGTGGGGAGACTGTATTGTTGTGAGACTTTATTGTGGGGAGATTGTATGGTTGTGAGACTGTATTGTTGTGAGACTGTACTGTGGGGAGACTGTATTGTTGTGAGACTGTATTGTTGTGAGACGGTGTTGTTAACAGACTATTTTGTTGTGAGACTGTATTGTGAGGAGACTGTATTGTGGGGAGACTGTATTGTAGGGAAACTGTGTTGTGGTGAGACTGTATTGTGGGGAGACTGTATTGTTGTGATACTCTATTGTTGTGAGAATGTAATGTTGTGAGACTGTGTTGTTGTGAGACTGTATTGTTGTGAGACTGTATTGTTGTGAGACTGTATTCTAGGGAGGCTGTATTGTTGTGAGATTGTATTGTTGTGAGACTGTATTGTTAAGAGACTGTATTATTAGGAGACTGTATTGTTGTGAGACTGTATTGTTCTGAGACTGTATTGAGGTTAGACTGTATTGTGGGGAGACTGTATTGTTGTGTGACTGTATTGTTGTGATAATGTATTGTAGAGAGACTGTGTTGTGGGGAGACTGTATTATGGGGAGACTGTATTGTTGTTTGACTGTACTGTTGTGAGACTTTTCTGTTGTGAGACTTTATTGTTGTGAGACTGTATTGTGGGGAGACTGTATTGTCGGGTGACTGTATTGTTGTGTGACTGAATTGTTGTGAGACTGTGTTGTTGTGTGACTGTATTGTTGTGAGGTTGTATTGTGGGGAGACTGTATTGCAGGGAAACTGAATTATTGTGTGTCTGTATTGTGGGGAGAATGTATTGTTGTGAGGTTGTATTGTGGGGAGACTGTATTGCAGGGAAACTGAATTATTGTGTGTCTGTATTGTGGGGAGAATGTATTGTTGAGAGACTGTATTGTTGTGAGACTGTATTGTAGGGAGGCTTTATTGTTGTGAGATTGTATTGTTGTGAGACTGTATTGTGAGGAGACTGTATTATTAGGAGACTGTGTTGTTGTGAGACATTATTGTAGGGAGGCTGTATTGTTGTTAGACTGTATTGTTGTGAGACTGTATTTTTGTGAGATTGTATTGTTGTGAGACTGTATTGTGGGGAGACTGTATTATTAGGAGATTGTATTGTTGTGAGACTGTATTGTAGGGAGGCTGTATTGTTGTGAGACTGTATTGTTGTGAGACTGTATTGTTGTGTGACTGAATTGTTGTGAGACTGTTATGTTGTGAGACTGTATTGTAGGGAGGCTGTATTGTTGTGAGATTGTATTGTTGTGAGACTGTATTGTGGTGGTGACTGAATTATTAGGAAACTGTTTTGTTGTGAGACTATATTGTTGTGATACTGTATTGTTGTGAGACTGTATTGTTGTGAGACTGTATTGTGGGGAGACTATATTGTAAGGAGACTGTATTGTTGTGAGACTGTATTGTTGTGATACTGTATTGTTATGGAGACTGTATTGTTGTGAGACTGTATTTTTGGGAGACTGTATTTTAGGGAGACGGTATTGTTGTGATACTGTATTGTTGTGAGACTGTACTGTGGGGCGACTGTATTGTTGTGAGACTGTATTGTTGTGAGACAGTATTATTGTATGACTGTATTGTTGTGAGACTGTATTGTGGGGAGACTGTATTGTGGGGAGACTGTATTGCTGTGAGACTGTATTGTTGTGAGACTGTATTGACGTGAGTCTCTATTGTTTTGAGACTGCATTGTTGGGAGACTGTATTTTTGTGAGACTGTATTGTTGTGAGACTGTAGTGTTTTCATACTGTATTGTTGTGAGACTGTATTGTTGTGAGAAAGTATTTTTTGGAACTGTATTTTTGGGAGACTGTATTGTTGTGATACTGTATTGTTGTTAGACTGTATTGTTGTAAGACTGAATTGTTGTGAGACTATATTGAGGGGAGACTGTATTGTTGTGAGACTGTATTGTTGTTTCTTTGTATTGTGGGGAGACTGTATTGTTGTGAGACTGTATTGTTGTGAGACTGTATTGTGGGGAGACTGTATTGTTGTGAGACTGTATTGTTGTGAGACTGAATTGTTGTGAGACTGTATTGTTGTGAGACTGTATTGTTATGATAGTGTATTGTTGTGAGATTGAATTGTGGGGAGACTGTATTGTTGTGAGACTGTATTGATGTGAGAGTGTATTGCTGTGAGACTGTATTGTGGGGAGACTGAATTGTTGTGGGACTGTATTGTAGGGAGACTGTATTGTTGTGAGACTGAATTGTTCTGAGACTGTATTGTGGGGAGGCTGTATTGTGTGGAGACTGTATTATGGGGAGACTGTATTGTGGGGAGACTGTATTGTTATGAAACTGTATTGTGGGGAGACTGTATTGTTGTGAGACTGTATTGTTGTGAGACTGAATTGTTGTGAGACTGTATTGTGGGGAGACTGTATTGTGCAGAGACTGTGTTGTTGTAAGACTGTATTGTTGTGAGATTGTATTGTTGTGAGACTGAATTGTTGTGAGGCTGTATTGTTGTTAGACTGTATTGTGGAGAGACTGTATTGTTGTGAGACTGTATTGTGGGGAGACTGTATTGTGGGGAGACTGTATTGTTGTGAAACTGTATTGTTGTGAGACTGTATTGTTGTGAGACAGTATTGTTGTGAGACTCTATTGTGTGGAGACTGTATTGTTGTGAGACTGAATTGTTGTGGGACTGTATTGTGGGGAGACTGTATTGTTGTGAGACTGAATTGTTGTGAGACTGTATTGTGGGAAGACTGTATTGTTGTGAGACAATTGTTGTGAGACTGTATTGTTGCGAGACTGTATTGTGGGGAGACTGTATTGTGGGAAGACTGTATTGTTGTGAGAATGTATTGTTGTGAGACTGTATTGTGGCGAGACTGTATTGTTGTGAGACTGTATTGTTGTGAGACTGTATTGTGGGGAGACTGTATTGTTGTGAGACTGTATTGAGGTTAGATTGTATTGTGGGGAGACTGTATTGTTGTGTGACTGTATTGTTGTGATAATGTATTGTAGAGAGACTGTGTTGTGGGGAGACTGTATTATGGGGAGACTGTATTGTTGTTTGACTGTACTGTTGTGAGACTTTTCTGTTGTGAGACTTTATTGTTGTGAGACTGTATTGTGGGGAGACTGTATTGTCGGGTGACTGTATTGTTGTGTGACTGAATTGTTGTGAGACTGTGTTGTTGTGTGACTGTATTGTTGTGAGGTTGTATTGTGGGGAGACTGTATTGCAGGGAAACTGAATTATTGTGTGTCTGTATTGTGGGGAGAATGTATTGTTGTGAGGTTGTATTGTGGGGAGACTGTATTGCAGGGAAACTGAATTATTGTGTGTCTGTATTGTGGGGAGAATGTATTGTTGAGAGACTGTATTGTTGTGAGACTGTATTGTAGGGAGGCTTTATTGTTGTGAGATTGTATTGTTGTGAGACTGTATTGTGAGGAGACTGTATTATTAGGAGACTGTGTTGTTGTGAGACATTATTGTAGGGAGGCTGTATTGTTGTTAGACTGTATTGTTGTGAGACTGTATTTTTGTGAGATTGTATTGTTGTGAGACTGTATTGTGGGGAGACTGTATTATTAGGAGATTGTATTGTTGTGAGACTGTATTGTAGGGAGGCTGTATTGTTGTGAGACTGTATTGTTGTGAGACTGTATTGTTGTGTGACTGAATTGTTGTGAGACTGTTATGTTGTGAGACTGTATTGTAGGGAGGCTGTATTGTTGTGAGATTGTATTGTTGTGAGACTGTATTGTGGTGGTGACTGAATTATTAGGAAACTGTTTTGTTGTGAGACTATATTGTTGTGATACTGTATTGTTGTGAGACTGTATTGTTGTGAGACTGTATTGTGGGGAGACTATATTGTAAGGAGACTGTATTGTTGTGAGACTGTATTGTTGTGATACTGTATTGTTATGGAGACTGTATTGTTGTGAGACTGTATTTTTGGGAGACTGTATTTTAGGGAGACGGTATTGTTGTGATACTGTATTGTTGTGAGACTGTACTGTGGGGCGACTGTATTGTTGTGAGACTGTATTGTTGTGAGACAGTATTATTGTATGACTGTATTGTTGTGAGACTGTATTGTGGGGAGACTGTATTGTGGGGAGACTGTATTGCTGTGAGACTGTATTGTTGTGAGACTGTATTGACGTGAGTCTCTATTGTTTTGAGACTGCATTGTTGGGAGACTGTATTTTTGTGAGACTGTATTGTTGTGAGACTGTAGTGTTTTCATACTGTATTGTTGTGAGACTGTATTGTTGTGAGAAAGTATTTTTTGGAACTGTATTTTTGGGAGACTGTATTGTTGTGATACTGTATTGTTGTTAGACTGTATTGTTGTAAGACTGAATTGTTGTGAGACTATATTGAGGGGAGACTGTATTGTTGTGAGACTGTATTGTTGTTTGTTTGTATTGTGGGGAGACTGTATTGTTGTGAGACTGTATTGTTGTGAGACTGTATTGTGGGGAGACTGTATTGTTGTGAGACTGTATTGTTGTGAGACTGAATTGTTGTGAGACTGTATTGTTGTGAGACTGTATTGTTATGATAGTGTATTGTTGTGAGATTGAATTGTTGGGAGACTGTATTGTTGTGAGACTGTATTGATGTGAGAGTGTATTGCTGTGAGACTGTATTGTGGGGAGACTGAATTGTTGTGGGACTGTATTGTAGGGAGACTGTATTGTTGTGAGACTGAATTGTTCTGAGACTGTATTGTGGGGAGGCTGTATTGTGTGGAGACTGTATTATGGGGAGACTGTATTGTGGGGAGACTGTATTGTTATGAAACTGTATTGTGGGGAGACTGTATTGTTGTGAGACTGTATTGTTGTGAGACTGAATTGTTGTGAGACTGTATTGTGGGGAGACTGTATTGTGCAGAGACTGTGTTGTTGTAAGACTGTATTGTTGTGAGATTGTATTGTTGTGAGACTGAATTGTTGTGAGGCTGTATTGTTGTTAGACTGTATTGTGGAGAGACTGTATTGTTGTGAGACTGTATTGTGGGGAGACTGTATTGTGGGGAGACTGTATTGTTGTGAAACTGTATTGTTGTGAGACTGTATTGTTGTGAGACAGTATTGTTGTGAGACTCTATTGTGTGGAGACTGTATTGTTGTGAGACTGAATTGTTGTGGGACTGTATTGTGGGGAGACTGTATTGTTGTGAGACTGAATTGTTGTGAGACTGTATTGTGGGAAGACTGTATTGTTGTGAGACAATTGTTGTGAGACTGTATTGTTGCGAGACTGTATTGTGGGGAGACTGTATTGTGGGAAGACTGTATTGTTGTGAGAATGTATTGTTGTGAGACTGTATTGTGGCGAGACTGTATTGTTGTGAGACTGTATTGTTGTGAGACTGTATTGTGGGGAGACTGTATTGTTGTGAAACTGTATTGTGGGGAGACTGTATTGTTGTGAGACTGTACTGTTGTGAGAATGTACTGTGGGGAGACTGTATTGTTGTGAGACTGTATTGTTGTGAGACTAAATTGTTGTGAGACTGTATTGCGGGGGAAACTGTTTTGTTGTGAGACTGTTTTGTTGTGAGACTGTATTGTTGTGAGACTGTATTGTTGTGAGACTGAATTGTTGTGAGACTGTATTGTGGGGAGAATGTACTGCTGTGAGACTGTATTGTTGTGAGACTGAATTGTTGTGAGACTGTATTGTTGTGAAACTGTATTGTAGGGAGAATGTATTGTTGTGAGACTGTATTGTTGTGAGACTGTATTGTGGGAAGAATGTATTGTTGTGAGACTGTATTGTTGTGAGACTGTATTGTAGGGAGACTGTATTGTTGTGAGACTGAATTGTTGTGAGACTGCATTGTGGGGAGACTGTATTGTGCAGAGACTGTGTTGTTGTAAGACTGTATTGTTGTGAGATTGTATTGTTGTGAGACTGAATTGTTGTGAGGCTGTATTGTTGTTAGACTGTATTGTGGGGAGACTGTATTGTTGTGAGACTGTATTGTGGGGAGACTGTATTGTGGGGAGACTGTATTGTTGTGAGACTGTATTGTTGTGAGACAATTGTTGTGAGACTGTATTGTTGTGAGACTGTATTGTGGGGAGACTGTATTGTGGGAAGACTGTATTGTTGTGAGAATGTACTGTTGTGAGACTGTATTGTGGCGAGACTGTATTGTTGTGAGACTGTATTGTTGTGAGACTGTATTGTGGGGAGACTGTATTGTTGTGAAACTGTTTTGTGGGGAGACTGTATTGTTGTGAGACTGTACTGTTGTGAGAATGTACTGTGGGGAGACTGTATTGTTGTGAGACTGTATTGTTGTGAGAATAAATTGTTGTGAGACTGTATTGTGGGGGAAACTGTATTGTTGTGAGACTGTTTTGTTGTGAGACTGTATTGTTTTGTCACTGTATTGTTGTGAGACTGAATTGTTGTGAGACTGTATTGTGGGGAGACTGTATTGTTGTGAGACTGTATTGTTGTGAGACTGAATTGTTGTGAGACTGTATTGTAGGGAGACTGTATTGTTGTAAGACTGTATTGTGGGGGAGACTGTATTGTTGTGAGACTGTATTGTTGTGAGACTGAATTGTTGTGAGGCTGTATTGTTGTGAGACTGTATTGTTGTGAGACTGTATTGTGGGGAGACTGTATTGTGGGAAGACTGTATTGTTGTGAGACTGTATTGTTGTGAGATTGTATCGTGGGGAGACTGTATTGTTGTGAGACTGTATTGTGGGGAGAGTGTATTGTTGTGAAACTGTATTTTGGGGAGACTGTATTGTTGTGAGACTGTACTGTTGTGAGACTGTACTGTGGGAAGACTGTATTGTTGTGAGAGTGTATTGTTGTGAGACTGAATTGTTGTGAGACTGTATTAATGTGAAACTTTATTGTGGAAAGACTGTATTCTTGTGAGACTGTATTGTTGTGAGACTGTATTGTGGGGAGAATGTACTGCTGTGAGACTGTATTGTTGTGAGACTGTACTGTTGTGAGACTGTAATGTAGGGAGACTGTATTGTTGCGAGACTGTATTGTGGGGAGACTGTATTGTGGGGAGACTGTATTGTTGTGAAACTGTATTGTGGGGAGACTGAATTGTTGTGAGACTGTATTGTAGGGAGAATTTACTGCTGTGAGACTGTATTGTTGTGAAACTGAATTGTAGGAAGAATGTATTGTTGTGAGACTGTATTGTTGTGAGACTGTATTGTTGGGAGACTGTATTGTTGTGAGACTGAATTGTTGTGAGACTGTATTGTGGGGAGACTGTATTGTGCGGAGACTGTATTGTTGTAAGACTGTATTGTGGGGAAGACTGTATTGTTGTGAGATTGTATTGTTGTGAGACTGAATTGTTGTGAGGCTGTATTGTTGTTAGACTGTATTGTGGGGAGACTGTATTATTGTGAGACAATTCTTATGGGACTGTATTGTTGTGAGACTGTATTGTGGGGAGACTGTATTGTGGGGAGACTGTATTGTTGTGAGACTGTATTGTTGTGAGACTGTATTGTTGTGAGACTGTATTGTGGGGAGACTGTATTGCCGTGAGAGTCTATTGTTGTGAGACTCTATTGTGAGGAGACTGTATTGTTGTGAGACGGAATTGTTGTGGGACTGTATTGTGGGGAGACTGTATTGTTGTGAGACTGAATTGTTGTGAGACTGTATTGTGGAGAAAACTGTATTCTTGTGAGACTGTATTGTTATGAGACTGAATTGTTGTGAGGCTGTATTGTTGAGAGACTGTATTGTGGGGAGACTGTATTGTTGTGAGACAATTGTTGTGAGACTGTATTGTTGTGAGACTGTATTGTGGGGAGACTGTATTGTGGGAAGACTGTATTGTTGTGAGAATGTATTGTTGTGAGACTAAATTGTTGTGAGACTGTATTGTGGGGGAAACTGTATTGTTGTGAGACTGTTTTGTTGTGAGACTGTATTGTTTTGTCACTGTATTGTTGTGAGACTGAATTGTTGTGAGACTGTATTGTGGGGAGTCTGTATTGTGCGGAGACTGTATTGTTGTAAGACTGTATTGTGGGGAAGACTGTATTGTGGGGAGACTGTATTGTTGTGAGACAATTCTTATGGGACTGTATTGTTGTGAGACTGTATTGTGGGGAGACTGTATTGTGGGGAGACTGTATTGTTGTGAGAATCTATTGTTGTGAGACTGTATTGTTGTGAGACTGTATTGTGGAGAGACTGTATTTTTGTGAGACTGTATTGTTGTGAGACTGTATTGTTGTGAGACTGTACTGTGGGGAGACTGTATTGTTGTGAGACTGTATTGTTGTGAGACTTAATTGTTGTGAGTCTGTATTGTGGGGAGACTGTATTGTAGGGAAACTGTATTGTTGTAAGACTGTATTGTGGGGGAGACTGTATTGTTGTGAGACTGTATTGTGGGGAGACTGTATTGTGGGAAGACTGTATTGTTGTGAGACTGTATTGTTGTGAGATTGTATCGTGGGGAAACTGTATTGTTGTGAGACTGTATTGTGGGGAGACTGTATTGTGGGAAGACTGTATTGTTGTGAGACTGTATTGTTGTGAGATTGTATCGTGGGGAGACTGTATTGTTGTGAGACTGTATTGTGGGGAGACTGTATTGTTGTGAAACTGTGTTGTGTAGAAACTGTATTGTTGTGAGACTGTATTGTGGAGAGACTGTATTGTAGGGAGACTGTACTGTTGTAAGACTGTATTGTGGGGGAGACTGTATTGTTGTGAGACTGTATTGTTGTGAGACTGTATTGTTGTGAGACTGTATTGTGGGGAGACTGTATTGTTGTGAGACTTTATTGTTGTGAGACTGTATTGTGGGGAGACTGTATTGTTGTGAAACTGTATTGTGGGGAGACTGTATTGCGAGACTGTACTGTTGTGAGAATGTACTGTGGGGAGACTGTATTGTTGTGAGACTATTGTTGTGAGACTGTATTGTTGTGAGACTGAATTGTTGTGAGACTGTATTGTGGGGAGACTGTATTGTAGGGAGACTGTATTGTTGTAAGACTGTATTGTGGGGGAGATTGTATTGTTGTGAGACTGTATTGTTGTGAGACTGAATTGTTGTGAGGCTGTATGGTTGGGAGACTGTATTGTGGGGAGACGGTATTGTTGTGAGACAATTCTTGTGAAACTGTATTGTTCTGAGACTGTATTGTGGGGAGACTATATTGTAGGAAGACTGTATTGTTGTGAGACTGTACTGTTGTGAGACTGTATTGTGGGGAGAATATTTTGTTGAGAGACTGTATTGTGGGGAGACTGTATTGTTGTGAGACTGTTTTCTTATGAGACTGTATTGTTGTGAGACTGTATTGTTGTAAGACTGTATAGTGGTGAGACTGTATTGTTGTGTGACTGTATTGTTGTGATACTTTACTGTTGTGAGACTGTATTGTGGGGAGAATATTTTGTTGAGAGACTGTATTGTGGGGAGACTGTATTGTTGTGAGACTGTTTTCTTATGAGACTGTATTGTTGTGAGACTGTATTGTTGTAAGACTGTATAGTGGTGAGACTGTATTGTTGTGTGACTGTATTGTGGGGAGACTGTATTATTATTAGAGACTGTATTGTTGTGAAACTGTATTGTAGGGAGGCTGTATTGTAGTGAGACTGTATTTTTGTGAGGCTGTATTGTTGTGAGACTGTATTGTGGTGAGACTGTATTGTGGGGAGACTGTATTGATGTGAGACTGTATTGATGTGAGATTGTATTGAGGGGAGACTGAATTGTTTGGAGAATGTATTGCTATGTGATTGTATTGTTGTGAGACTGTATTGTTGAGAGACTGTATTGTTGTGAGACTGTTTTGTTGTGAGACTGTATTGTGGGGAGAATGTATTGCTGGGAGACTGTATTATGGGCAGACTGTATTGTTGTGTGACTGTATTGTTGTGAGACTCTACTGTTGTGAGACTGTATAGTAGTGAGACTGTATTGTTGTGTGACTGTATTCTTATGAGACTGTATTGTTGTGAGACTGTATTGTTGTAAGACTGTATAGTAGTGAGACTGTATTGTTGTGTGACTGTATTGTGGGGAGACTGTATTATCGGGTGACTGCATTGTTGTGTGACTGAATTGTTGCGAGACTGTATTGTTGTGGGAATGTATTGTTGTGAGACTGTATTGTGGGGAGACTGTATTGTAGGGAAACTGTATTATTGTGTGACCGTATTGTGGGGAGAATGTATTGTTGTGAGACTGTATTGTTGTGAGACTGTATTGTGGGAAGACTGTATTATTAGCAGACTGTATTGTTGTGAGACATTATTGTAGGGGGGCTGTATTGTTGTGAGACTGTATTTTTGTAAGACTGTATTGTTGTGAGATTGTATTGTTGTGAGACGGTGTTGTTAACAGACTATTTTGTTGTGAGACTGTATTGTGAGGAGACTGTATTGTGGGGAGACTGTATTGTAGGGAAACTGTGTTGTGGTGAGACTGTATTGTGGGGAGACTGTATTGTTGTGATACTCTATTGTTGTGAGAATGTAATGTTGTGAGACTGTGTTGTTGTGAGACTGTATTGTTGTGAGACTGTCTTGTTGTGAGACTGTATTCTAGGGAGGCTGTATTGTTGTGAGATTGTATTGTTGTGAGACTGTATTGTTAAGAGACTGTATTATTAGGAGACTGTATTGTTGTGAGACTGTATTGTTCTGAGACTGTATTGAGGTTAGACTGTATTGTGGGGAGACTGTATTGTTGTGTGACTGTATTGTTGTGATAATGTATTGTAGAGAGACTGTGTTGTGGGGAGACTGTATTATGGGGAGACTGTATTGTTGTTTGACTGTACTGTTGTGAGACTTTTCTCTTGTGAGACTTTATTGTTGTGAGACTGTATTGTGGGGAGACTGTATTGTCGGGTGACTGTATTGTTGTGTGACTGAATTGTTGTGAGACTGTATTGTTGTGTGACTGTATTGTTGTGAGGTTGTATTGTGGGGAGACTGTATTGCAGGGAAACTGAATTATTGTGTGTCTGTATTGTGGGGAGAATGTATTGTTGAGAGACTGTATTGTTGTGAGACTGTATTGTAGGGAGGCTTTATTGTTGTGAGATTGTATTGTTGTGAGACTGTATTGTGAGGAGACTGTATTATTAGGAGACTGTGTTGTTGTGAGACATTATTGTAGGGAGGCTGTATTGTTGTTAGACTGTATTGTTGTGAGACTGTATTTTTGTGAGATTGTATTGTTGTGAGACTGTATTGTGGGGAGACTGTATTATTAGGAGATTGTATTGTTGTGAGACTGTATTGTAGGGAGGCTGTATTGTTGTGAGACTGTATTGTTGTGAGACTGTATTGTTGTGTGACTGAATTGTTGTGAGACTGTTATGTTGTGAGACTATATTGTAGGGAGGCTGTATTGTTGTGAGATTGTATTGTTGTGAGACTGTATTGTGGGGGTGACTGAATTATTAGGAAACTGTTTTGTTGTGAGACTATATTGTTGTGATACTGTATTGTTGTGAGACTGTATTGTTGTGAGACTGTATTGTGGGGAGACTATATTGTAAGGAGACTGTATTGTTGTGAGACTGTATTGTTGTGATACTGTATTGTTATGAGACTGTATTGTTGTGAGACTGTATTGTTGTGAGGCTGTATGGTTGGGAGACTGTATTGTGGGGAGACGGTATTGTTGTGAGACAATTCTTGTGAAACTGTATTGTTCTGAGACTGTATTGTGGGGAGACTATATTGAAGGAAGACTGTATTGTTGTGAGACTGTACTGTTGTGAGACTGTATTGTGGGGAGACTGTTTTGTTGTGAGACTGTATTGTAGTGAGACTGTGTTGTAGGGATACTGTATTGTTGTGAGACTGTATTGTTGTGAGACTGCATTGTTGTTAGACTGTGTTATGGGGTGACTGTATTGCTGTGAGACTGTATTGTTGTGAGACTCTATTGTATTGTTGTGAGACTGAATTGTTGTGGGACTGTGTTGTGGGGAGACTGTATTGTTGTGAGACTGAATTGTTGTGAGACTGTATTGTGGGGAGACTGTATTGTTGTGAGACTGTATTGTTGTTAGACTGTATGGTTGTGAGACTGTATTGTTGTGAGACTGTATTGTTGTGAGGGTGTATTGTGGGGAGACTGTATTGTGGGGAGACTGTATTATGGGGAGACTGTTTTGTTGTGAGACTTTACTGATGTGAGACTATTGTGGGGAGACTATTTTGTTGAGAAACTGTATTGTTATGAGACTGTATTGTTGTGAGACTGTATTGTTGTAAGACTGTACTGTGGTGAGACTTTATTGTTGTGTGACTGTATTGTTGTGAGACTGTATTTTTGTAAGACTGTATTGTTGTGAGATTGTATTGTGGGGAGACTGTATTTTAGGGAAACTGTATTGTTGAGTGACTGTATTGTGGGGAGACTGTATTGTTGTGAGACTGTATTGTTGTGAGACTGTAATGTTGTGAGACTGTATTGTTGTGAGAGGGTATTGTGGGGAGACTGTATTATTAGGAGACTGTATTGTTGTGAGACTGTATTGTTGGGATACGGTATTATTATTAGAGACTGTATTGTTGTGAGACTGTATTGTAGGGAGGCTGTATTGTTGTGAGACTGTATTTTTGTGAGGCTGTATTGTTGTGAGACTGTATTGTGGGGAGACTGTATTGTGGGGAGACTGTATTGATGTGAGACTGTATTGATGTGAGATTGTATTGAGGGGAGACTGTATTGTGGGGAGAATGTATTGCTGTGTGATTGTATTGTTGTGAGACTGTATTGTTGTGAGACTGTATTGTTGTGAGA